>NC_134357.1:118889120-119189120 GCF_048569485.1 Anomaloglossus baeobatrachus
AAATCAATGAAAAAAGGGAGAAAGATTGTGGACTTGTATAGAAAGGTAAAAATATTTTTTATTTGAAACACTTAAAAGGTTGACATGAATTGATACATTTAAAAAGGAGCATAGAAGGAATGGAGCGGCTATGCAGACATTACAAAACAGACAAAACAAATAATCAATTGGATATAATATCACATTACTGGCAGATTCCTTATTGGTTACATATAGACCATAAAAGCTGGATTGCCTATGTTAAATTGTAAGATTTAAGAGCCATACATAGGAAAACAGTCAGCCCCCTGCAGGGCTAAGGTAAGAAAACAGTAAATTGAGCTGATTAGTCGCTATGTTAAGTACAAAGAATTGTCAGAGTTAAGGTGGTGTCACACACAGCGACGGCGCCAACGACGTCGCTGCTATGTCACCATTTTCTGTGACGTAGCAGCAACGTCCCGTCGCTGTCGCTGTGTGTGACATCCAGCAACGACCTGGCCCCTGCTGTGAGGTGGCCGGTCATTGCTGAATGTCCTGCTTTATTTTTTGCTCGTCGCTCTCCCGCTGTGAAGCACACATCGCTGTGTGTGACAGTGAGAGAGCGACGAACTGAAGCGAGCAGGGAGCAGGAGCCGGCTTCTGGCAGCCTGCGGTAAGCTGTAACCAAGGTAAACATCGGGTAACCAAGAAGCCCTTTCCTTGGTTACCCGATATTTACATTAGTTACTAGCACCGCTGCTCTCACGCTGCCAGAGCCGGCTCCCTGCTCCCTGCACTCCTAGCCAGACTACACATCGGGTTAATTACCCAATGTGTACTCCAGCTACGTGTGCAGGGAGCCGGCACTGGCAGCGTGAGAGCACACCGCTTAGCGCTGGCTCCCTGCACACGTAGCCGGAGCCGGAGTACACATCGGGTAATTAACCCGATGTGTACCCTGGCTAGGAGAGCAGGGAGCCAGTGCTAAGCGGTGTGCACTGGTAACCAAGGTAAATATCGGGTAATGGTTACCCAATATGTACCTTAGTTACCAAGTGCAGCATGGCTTCCACAGCGAAGCGTGTCGTTATGATCGCTGCTGCGTCTGCTATGTTTGACAGCTAAGCAGCGATCATAACAGCGACTTACTAGGTTGCTGTTGCGTCACAGAAAATGGTGACGTAACAGCGACGTCATTGTTGCTGTCGCTATGTGTGAACCCAGCTTAAAACTGCTCAATTTAAGAAAGTAAATAGCGCATAGATATGTGAATAAACAGCTCAACAAAGTATACCTGCAGGGAGACTGGCATGAAACTACCCAATGCGCGTTTCATGTATCTTAGTGCTCTATCCCCCTTTATAAAGCTATGGTGGACATATGCGTAGTAAATGGGTTTTTCCCTTAAGTAAGATATTTTGGACTGATGGATTTCTATATAAAGGAAGGATATATCAAGACTTCTGCAATGATCATATAAGATTCACAGACTCTGCTCTCAATGTCAACTATTAAATGTAAGAGCATTATGATGAAGCTATAGCATCGAAGGATACAAAGTCTGCATTAGGAGATCCATGTCAGAAGTAAAGAAACAATATTGTAATTATAAAGGCTGCAGTATATTGGCAAAAAAAATTGCTAGAGTTCTTCTTTAAAGAGCTTCAATGTTTTTTTTCTGGAATAAAGCTAATAAAATACAGATGTTCTCTAATTACTAAGTGAGTCACACAAGCAACCCACGTAAAAGTATATATAAGTTTCTAAAGCAAAAAAAAATAAATAAACCTAATGTTTCCCAGGAAGTACACAACGTTAAAATAATTTAAAACAAAAACTTTTTCCCTACTTGGAGAGCAGCCCGGTAGTAGGTAGAAGCATAGCCAAGTGGTTTTAAGGCTTATTTTTAATTAATCTTTAGTGTTAAGCTTCCTTCACATAAAGTCTTCTTTTCTTGCAAAGTTTTTTTTTCTACCTTTTTTCTGTCCCCAGGATTCTCATTTAGTCAACAGGCAAAAAAAAAATCTATTTATATTTTTGTGTTTTTTTTATCTGATGCTTATTGTTGACATCAGAACCAGTAAGCAGCAACATGCGTCTGTCTTTAAAGTGAACCATGTAAATAAATAGTTAAAAAAAATTAAGAGTAGCTCACGGTATCATCAATAGACACGAAAGCAACAAGTGTTACATGTTGAAAGGCTTGTGGCAAAACCGGACCATACATGGATTGAGAGAACGTTATCGCAGCTCAGTGCCAAGTTGAGCAGTGGAATGACATTCTTTTTATATAAACAGTCAGAAGCAAATGTACAACATCGCAGCTCATTTTTTATACAACTACAAGAAATTGGGAAGGGGGGGACGATTACTGTGTGATTCACAGGCTCTGACTGCTTCTGCATAAAAGGAAATGTATTCAATGTAACAGAACCTACAGATTGATTTTCTTTGCATCAAACTTTTATAACCTGTTTTACATTCCAGGGGAACAAAGCTGAACTGTGCAACACAAGAAATATATTACCAACAAAACCGCACAGGGTCCAGGGTGTTTGGCACATGTTTACAATACTATTCCTGGCAACATTTCTCAAATATTTGTTTTGAGGTGTCACTGTTTCTAAGAGGCATTCCAAAAAACTCTCCTTTACCACCTCTGTCACTCCAGCTCTATTCCCTACCAAGTACTGGCTCATTGAGTGATAGCTTCTTTGCCTAAAGTCACACAGTATAAAAGCTGTCAGTCAGGGAGGAGGAGGCGGCATTGGGTGGGTGTCATGGATGTATCAAGGCCTATTAAGGAGGTCTCACCGCCAGCTGACAATCCAGTGGCTGTGACTGTTAGAAAATCCCAGAGATTGGCAGCACATGTTGTTATCTGACAGTTCCCTGTTTCTGCAGATGCGGACTCTAGGACCCTGGGAGACTTTCAGTTTTGCTCTCAGTTGCCAGCCTCTCACTTCCTTTATAAACCTCTCCCTGGGGATATTTGTGTACAGTTTATAGTTTTTTCCTGACTGAGCTGTGGAGAGGTCATCTCTTCTGTTGCACCAGACTTCTGTGATTGCTACAGCTCAGATAAGTGTTGTCTTTGCTATCTACCAGGCCTCTAGTGATTGCAGTTGTGTTTACCCTGTATTGTTCCCTTGTGTCTTCCTTTAGTGATAGTGATGTTGATAAAGAGTTCATACCCTCCATCCTTACTTAGGGCCCATTTGCCAGGATGAAATAGGGTCCTAGGTATTCCTGCTTGGCGACAGGTGCGGAACCTGTAAGAGGGCTGGTGAAGGCAGTGAGGGTAAGCTGCAGGTTGTTGTCAGGGGTCACCACTCCCCCCCTTTCCCTAGCTATAAGGCATTCCTTCCCTATTTCCATGTCTTATCTTATACGGCTGGCTTAGCCTCTCACCTCTGCAGTGACAGCTGGGACTAGTGCTGGAATGTGGAGTCGTCAGCCTAATTTGCATGTCAATTCAGATGCTGATTTTTCAATAATGGAGTAATGGACTGACAGTGTAGAGGTATTGCTGGACTTGTCTTTGAAAGAGCTACATGCACATGTAAATAATTTGGGGGTGAAATCCTTCTACAGATTCCCTTTAACTTAAAAAAAAGTAAAATAATTCTAAATGTGTGATTGGCTGCAGCAGTCACATTATGTCTGCTGGTAAAAAAAAAAAAGGCCAGGAGAACAGTTGGGCTGGGTTCATACAACCGTAGTGTTTTCATCTTAGAAAAATGGTCCAATTATGCTAAGCAGAATGGGGTCTGTTTTTCTCGGAGGTGGAGAATAAAAAAATAAGTTTCTCCACCTTCTCCATGCTATCAGTCTGTGAAAATTGTACTGCACTCAAATGTCATCCCAGTGGAGTCCACATTGTTTCACAGACCCATAGACTTGAATGGCTGAGTACCACCCGATTCTCGGAAGCAAATCATACAGCTTGTGATTTGAGGTAGTCCAAGGAAAAACAAAAAATCAGACATGTTCACTGCCTCATTGAATAACATCGGTACGAGTGCGATCCGGTTAATTCACGGATAGCACTCTGAATGAAAATACGGTCATCTGCAAGAACCTCTGGAGTGACTCAAGCAAGACATGGCTTCAATTGGATGTAAAAGTTGATAACTGAGGTTAGAAAGGTAATTTGCAATGCTGGCTTCTATTTAAAAAGGGCTATTTAAGGCTAATGACACACGGGCATTTAGCATCCGATGCGAGAGCATCAAATACGTTATGCTAATGCGATTCTGCGATCAGAGCACAGTTGTGGAGGAGAGGGAGGGACTAATCTTCCTATCTCCTCAATTATCAACTGATGTGTATATTGCACTGTACTCCGTTCTAATGCAAGTGCAGTGCTATGTTTCTCTTGCACCTATAGACTTGTATGGGTGCAAGTGAAAATGAATCAGATTCTACCTGCAGCATGTTACGATTGTTTTCTTGATCCGATTAGGGCTGAGAAAAAAAATCACTCATGGGAGCGGGCCCATAGAGTAACATGGGTCCGAATGCAATGCAATTTTTTATCACATTCCACTCGCTCCATTTTACTCGCCGTGTGTCCTTAGCCTAATAAGCATTAAGAGTTGTCAATTTTATGTAACCTTTTTAAACCTGATTGCCTTTTTAAGTATTTTTTCATAGAACCTTATTACAGGTTTTGGAGGTTGACCTGAAATTGTAACATACAAGTGCAGATTGGATCACAGGTGGGGAGGAGAGGGAGCGAGTAATCTCTCCATCTTCTCCATTGTCTGTCTGTCTGTCGAGTGCAGTCCAATGAATCACATAGACTTGTATTGGTGCGTGTGAGCTGAGACTCACTGACAGCAGCATACAGCAATATTTTTGGCAGTCCGATAAGGGCTGAGGAAAACATTGCAGATCTAAACTGCATCAATTACTTACATTGGGCTGAGTGCAATGTGAAATTTTCTCCCATTGCACTCATGGGAGTCATACGCCAGTGTGACTCTGCCCTTAGTGTAAATATTGCATTTTTTTCCACTGCATTTTGCATACAGAAAATCTGCAGTAAAAAGGTCTCGCAAGGGGGATGTCATTTCATGAAAACTCATACCTACTCTGCGTTTAAAGAAGCTGTTTAACTATGCAGGGGTTTTTTTTTGGGGGGGGGGGAGGGGGGATATTTTTCCTTTATAGGTTTCTTTGGGGAGTCAATAAAAAAGCAACACAGTTATGATAATCAGTTCAGAATCTCATCTTCTCTTCACATTCAAAATTTAATATGAAGCGCTGTTTGAAATCTGCACCACATATACCGTATATATATATATATATAAATTTTGTTGATGATTCACCGTTTCGTGCATGTAATTGAAACCTTGCCATGTGGAAATGTTCCGATAAGCGGCCCATTCGTCTGATCTGATCAATGTGCCGGGTGCTATATGGCGTTGAATTATCGGTCGCAACGTTTGTTTGTTACAACCAAGTCTTGTTTCCCATCCGTTTTTTTTTACACCATTCAGAAAATCCACGGACCAATGACCCTGTTACCATAATTCTGTTGCGCTGGCGGCACGCGATTTCCCTGCAGAAGACGTCCCCTGTTTTATTTTCTATGACCACGCATCAAACTTTCGTCAATCTGAACGATTTCTCCCATGCCTTCCATGGCTGGAGCATCATTTAGGGAACGTTGGCATACTTTCCGGATATAATTTCGCCAATAAAACGTATGTCTGATTTTGCATTATCGACACTAGTAGCAAGTGTTTCGTTTGTATCATGGACAGATCTTTCGCCCAAAAATATATTACGGCTAACGCGGCCTTGATTGACACTTTTATGTGAGATGTTCCGTCTACAGCTAACGTAGCAAAGAGCGATCGCAACTTTCATTTTATAGAGGTGGACACCATTTTGTAGAGGTGGACATATGCTACCCTAATACCCGCTGTATGTGTGCTGTATGTGCGCTGTATGTGTGCTGTATATGCGCTGTATTCGTGCTGTATGTGCGCTGTATGTGTGCTGTATGTGTGCTGTATGTGCGCTGTAGGTGCGCTGTGTGTGTGTTGTATGTGTTGTATGTGTGCTGTATGTGCGCTGTATGTGCGCTGTATCTGCGCTGTATCTGCGCTGTATGTGTGCTGTATCTGTGCTGTATGTGCGCTGTATGTGCGCTGTATGTGCGCTGTATGTGCGTTGTATGTGCGCTGTATGTGCGCTGTATGTGTGTTGTATGTGCGCTGTATGTGCGCTGTATCTGCGCTGTATGTGCACTGCATGTGTGCTGTATCTGCGCTGTATGTGCGCTGTATGTGCGCTGTATGTGCGTTGTATGTGCGCTGTATGTGCGCTGTATGTGCGCTGTATGTGTGCCTTCCGGGTGCTGTCCAGTTTAACTTTGAAAGTATAGCAGAAGCTTTGACATTTCATTTTCTACATCCATACCAGAAAAATATGGATGACCCATGGTTTAAAAATATACATATAAATGGGTGATTAAAAATAAACATGAATGGTCAAAACGGACTGTGCCATACATAAATATTTTTATACGGACGTGTAAGGGGACCTTATATCATGCAAGTGAGCTGCCCACCAACCTATCTTCAGTCACACAATCATTACAGATTTTTGAAGACATATTCTACATACTATACAAATAGTCAAATAATATTGTAGAAATGTTCATTTTCATTGCCTTCATTAGGAAGAATAATATATTTTTAAAACTTTACTTCTGTGACTGGTATTTTTACAAAATCCATAGCGTACAGATCTAGTGTATATATAGTATCCATAATAAACGCTGATCTTGTTTATAATAATTTTCATACAGAACTATCTGATGACATTTTCTATGTATGTCTTTACACTGAAACTGTATCGCTTTGACTCCGTAATCTAAAAATTTATAGCGGCAAGATGCTGTTATACATACCTGACATTGCTGTACAGAACAGGAATAGATCTATGGGTATTGGATTTTTTTTTTGTTTAGTAAACCAACTCAAGACTGGGTAATTTTTCCTCTTTCATGACCAGGAACTTTTTTTTTCCATATATGCAGCTTTAAAGAGACTTTTCATGATATAGGGGCAGAGATGCTGATTACAGTGATGGATTAAAGGGAACCTGTCACCAGATTTGGTCATCTTTGTCCTCCTTCTTCTGAAACCTGGGTGCATGCCGCGTCCAACATCATGCACACGCTCCGGCATTGAGACCCTGCGCAGGACCTCAATGCCGGCGCATGTGCATGACATAGGACACGGCATGCACCCAGGCTCCAGAAGAAGGCGGACAAAGATGGCCGAAAGAGGAAGCGCTGCACCTGGAGAACGGGGAAACTCATCTGACCAGTCGGCACCGTACCGACCATTTAGGTAAGCATTATAAAGTCCTTTTTATGTTCTACACAGCGGCCTGGGCTCTTATATACTGTTAGGGCCAGATGGACGGGCAGACCCGGGAGGTGGATCCACTGGGCCGAACTCCCCGATGAGGGAAAGGAGTCCGGTAGCCGGAGCACTTTAGGTAGCAGAACAGTCCGTGCACTGGAAGACAATGGAGAAGTCCCTGGGACCACGAGGTCACTGATGGTGGTCCGGGTGACGGAGCTCAGGTTCGGAAGCCTGATGATGTCAGGCGGGGTCCGGAACCGTTGGAGCGAGATGACGGGTCACCGCAGGGAACCGAGATGGTGCGGACTGTCAGGATGGCAGATGGGCAGCGTTCGGGGTTCGAGACACAGCAGGACCGGATGGCGATGCAGGATCGGCTCTAGAAGACAGAGAGGTAAGTATCTCACAGAACACAAGGAGACCTGACTCCTAGCTTGGGAAAACACGAAGAACAGGCCCCGCTCCCTTGGACATTAACCCCCTATATACCCTGTACCTGTGTGCATCATTTCCTGTTCGTGGACACTGGCCCTTTAAGAAAGGGTCAGTGACCGCGCACGCGCCCTAATGCGCATGCGCGCGGCCCGGGTGCCAGAAGCCAACACAGGAAGCTGAGAGGAGGACGCAGCAGAGCCGGCCATGGATTGGGAAGCCGACGGGCGCCGGGAGCGGGGACCAGGGGGCCTGGGAAGCGCTGGGACTGGAGGCTGGAGAGCGGGGAGCGTGGCAGGTGAGCCGGGGAGCGGAGCAGAGGACCCGGGGAACGGAGCAGAGGACCCGGGGAGCGTGACAGTACCCCCCCCCCACGCCCCCCCTCCCCGCAACCGGGAAAGGAAGGCACGGATCAGAGGAGTGCCCACGTTCTCCCTGGGCTCCCAGGACCTATCCTCAGGACCATACCCTTCCCAGTCCACCAGGAAGAACTGTCGACCTCGTACGGTCTTCATGGCCACGATATCCCTTACCGCATAGATGTCGTCCTCAGCAATAGGAGGAGGAGCCGGACTGGTGGCAGCAGAGAAGGGACCAAGGACAACCGGCTTGAGCAGAGACACGTGGAAGGAGTTGGGTATCCTCATCGTGGCCGGGAGCTGTAGTTTGTAGGAGACCTCATTGATCTTGCCGAGGACTTTAAACGGTCCGATGTAGCGAGGTCCCAGCTTGTAGGATGGTATCTTCAGTCGGATGTATTTGGAAGCAAGCCAGACGAGATCTCCCGGAGAGAAACACGGAGGATCCAGACGTCTCTTGTCCGCGTGTCTCTTCATCCGCAGGGATGCACGTGCAAGGGACGCCTTAACTGAGTCCCAAATGGTAGCAAAGTCACGGAGCACTGCATCAGCAGCAGGGATGTCCGAGGAAGAGGATACCGGCAATGGGACAGACGGCTGAAGTCCGTAGACGACATGGAAGGGATAACTGGAGGAGGACTCACTGACGTGGTGATTATGGGAGAATTCAGCCCAAGGAAGAAGCGTGGACCAATCGTCATGATGGGCGTTGACGTAGTGACGTAAGAAAGAGGTCAATATCTGATTGACCCGTTCCACTTGGCCGTTCGACTGAGGATGGTAGGCCGAAGAAAAGTCCAAAGTCACTCCCAGATGTTTACAGAGAGCCCTCCAGAAGCGGGAGGTGAACTGAGTTCCTCTATCGGACACGATGTGTGATGGAAAGCCATGCAAGCGGAAGATGTGATGTATATAAGCGTCCGCGAGTTCCTGGGCAGAGGGCAGTCCAGCCATAGGAACGAAATGGGCCATTTTAGAGAACCGATCCACCACGACCCATATGACTGTGTGTCCGGAGGACAATGGCAAGTCCGTAATAAAGTCCATCGCTATGTGTTGCCAGGGAACTGAGGGTATGGGCAGAGGCAGAAGACGGCCATATGGCAGGTGTTTGGGAGTCTTGTTCCTGGCACAGGAGGGGCAGGCAGAGACAAAAGAGGCGACGTCCGTGCGAAGGGATGGCCACCAGTAATGACGCACAATCGCAGTCCATGTTTTCTTCTGACCTGCATGACCGGCTGTTTTCGAGGCATGGCCCCAGTGTAACACTTTTTGCCTGTCAGTCTCAGAGACATAGGTCTTCCCAGGCGGTATCTGGGCCAGGGTGACAGGAGCCACTGGAATAATCTTACTTGGACAGATGATGGGTTGAGATGTCTCTTCCTCCTGCTCCATGGGCATGAAAGACCTAGACAAGGCATCAGCGCGTACATTCTTGTTCACGGGTCGGAAATGAAGCTGGAAGTCGAACCGGGCAAAGAACAAGGAACACCTGGCTTGCCGTGGGTTCAGTCGCTGAGCAGTCCGCAGGTATTCCAGGTTTTTGTGGTCCGTGTAAATAATGACGGAGTACACTGCTCCTTCCAGAAGATAGCGCCATTCTTCCAGAGCCAGTTTGACCGCCAATAGCTCTCGGTCACCGATGGTGTAATTGCGTTCAGGCGCGGAGAAGCTCTTGGAGAAGAAACCGCAAGTCACCATCTTCCCGGAGGAGGACTTCTGCATGAGTACTGCTCCGGCTCCCGAGGAGGAGGCATCCACCTCCAAGGTGAACTGGCGGTTTAACTCTGGACGGTGGAGTACAGGAGAGGAGGCAAAGGCTCGCTTTAGAGAGCCAAACGCGGCGTCGGCCGCAGGTGACCAGTCCTTTGGATTAGCCCCCTTCTTGGTCAAGGCGGAGAGAGGAGCAGTCAGAGCCGAGAAGTGAGGAATGAACTGGCGGTAATAGTTGGCGAATCCCAGAAAGCGCTGGATTGCCTTTAGTCCAGAAAGGGGAGGCCAGTTGAGAACGGAAGAGACCTTCTTTGGATCCATCTGCAGTCCGGTGTCGGTGATGAGGTACCCCAGGAAGGGGAGAGAAGACTGTTCGAAGACACACTTCTCGTACTTGGCGTACAGACGATTCTCTCTCAGTCTTTGTAGGACCAGTTGCACGTTCTCTCGGTGGGTCTGGAGGTCCGGAGAGAAGACAAGGATGTCATCCAGATATACCACCACACAAACGTAGAGAAGGTCCCGGAACACATCGTTCACTAATTCTTGGAAGACTGCTGGTGCGTTACACAGGCCGAAGGGCATCACGCAGTATTCATAATGCCCATCGCGAGTGTTGAACGCGGTCTTCCATTCATCCCCTGAGCGGATACGGACCAGGTTGTAGGCACCCCGAAGATCCAACTTGGTGAACACACGAGCTCCTCTGAGCCGATCAAACAATTCGGGGATGAGCGGCAGGGGGTTCTTGTTCTTTACGGTGATTAGGTTCAATCCCCGGTAGTCTATACATGGGCGTAGGTCGCCCTCTTTCTTCTTTACGAAGAAGAAGCCTGCTCCAGCAGGAGAGGAGGATCTCCGAATGAATCCCTTAGCCAGGCTCTCTGTGATGTGCGTAGACATGGCTCTTGTTTCGGCTGGAGACAGTGGATATATCCGTCCTCGAGGTGGTGTAGTTCCCGGGAGCAGGTCAATGGCACAATCGTAAGGACGATGTGGCGGAAGTACTTCGGACTCCTTCTTATCAAAGACGTCCACGAAGGACCAATAGGCTGAAGGCAGTCCCGGTAGGGACTCGGGAACCGGAGGTCGCCGGATAGGTTGTATGGTCTTCAGACACTTCTCATGGCAAGAAGACCCCCATCGAGTGATATCGCCAGTGCCCCAGCTGACTGAAGGCTCGTGTGTCCGCAACCAGGGAAGGCCCAGCAGGATTTGATGTGACATATGTGGGAGGACGTAGAGAGCGATGTTCTCGGTGTGCAGAGCACCGATACGCAGTTCAAGCGGCTTGGTGATCCAGGAGATGGTGTCAGAGAGGGGTCTCCCATCCACAGAGGCAATCACAAGAGGTTTGGCGAGTGGAGTAACAGGCACCTGGTACTTGTCCACCGTGGCCTGCTGGATGAAATTGCCTGCTGCCCCAGAATCGAGGTACGCCTCAGCCGTAAACCGCGTCTCTCCCGTTGTCACTTGCACAGTCCATGTAACCGGGTCTGAGAGAGTCCCAGCACCTAGGGTGGCCTCTCCTACCAACCCTAGGCTTTGGAGTTTCCCGGCCTCTCAGGACAGGCGCGTAGCAGGTGTGTGCTTTCTCCGCAGTAGAAGCAGAGACCCTTGGCGAGCTGCTCTGCTCGACGTTGTTCCGACTGTCGCACACGGTCGATCTGCATGGGCTCATGGACGGAGACGCCTGAGGCCGTTGACTGGAGTACGGCGGGCTTCTGTGGAGGAGAGGAATGCCGTACCGGACGTCTCTCACGGGACACCTCTTTGGACCGCTCCTGGAAGCGTATGTCCACTCGAGTCGCTAGGGTAATCAGGGCGTCCAGGGTGGATGGTACATCACGTCCAGCCAGCTCATCCTTGATTCGACCCGAGAGTCCTTCCCAGAAGGCGGCGGTTAGGGCCTCGTTATTCCACCCGAGTTCTGAAGCCAAGGTGCGGAAACGGATGGCGTATTGACCCACCGTCAGAGTTCCATGACGTAACCGGAGAAGAGATGAAGCAGACGCGGAGGCGCGTCCGGGTTCGTCAAAGGTGCTGCGAAAGGCCTGTAGGAAGTCCTGGAGGTTCTTGGTCATAGGGTCCTCCTTCTCCCACAAAGGGTTCATCCACGCCAGTGCCTCGCCCTCTAGGTGAGACATGATGAAGGCGACCTTGGCTTGGTCGGAGGCAAACAAATGTGGCAGCTGCGTGAAATGGAGGGAGCATTGGTTTATAAACCCCCTGCAGGTCTTGGGATCTCCGGCGTACCGGGGTGGTGAGGCCAAACACAGTCTGGAAGCATCCGAGGAGGTTGCCACGGGAGCGGGAGCCGTGGATTGACTAGTGGAGGCCGGAGGTGCTGAAGATGTGACCGATGCTTGTAGCGTGTTCAAGCGGGCGTCCACGGAAGTCATAAAGTTCAGCATGCGGGTCTGGACTTCACGCTGGCGTTGGAGTTCCTCATGCAAGGCCGCTAGTGCTTCGGCGGGATCCATGGCCTGTTCTTACTGTTAGGGCCAGATGGACGGGCAGACCCGGGAGGTGGATCCACTGGGCCGAACTCCCCGATGAGGGAAAGGAGTCCGGTAGCCGGAGCACTTTAGGTAGCAGAACAGTCCGTGCACTGGAAGACAATGGAGAAGTCCCTGGGACCACGAGGTCACTGATGGTGGTCCGGGTGACGGAGCTCAGGTTCGGAAGCCGTGATGATGTCAGGCGGGGTCCGGAACCGTTGGAGCGAGATGACGGGTCACCGCAGGGAACCGAGATGGTGCGGACTGTCAGGATGGCAGATGGGCAGCGTTCGGGGTTCGAGACACAGCAGGACCGGATGGCGATGCAGGATCGGCTCTAGAAGACAGAGAGGTAAGTATCTCACAGAACACAAGGAGACCTGACTCCTAGCTTGGGAAAACACGAAGAACAGGCCCCGCTCCCTTGGACATTAACCCCCTATATACCCTGTACCTGTGTGCATCATTTCCTGTTCGTGGACACTGGCCCTTTAAGAAAGGGTCAGTGACCGCGCGCGCGCCCTAATGCGCATGCGCGCGGCCCGGGTGCCAGAAGCCAACACAGGAAGCTGAGAGGAGGACGCAGCAGAGCCGGCCATGGACTGGGAAGCCGACGGGCGCCGGGAGCGGGGACCAGGGGGCCTGGGAAGCGCTGGGACTGGAGGCTGGAGAGCGGGGAGCGTGGCAGGTGAGCCGGGGAGCGGAGCAGAGGACCCGGGGAACGGAGCAGAGGACCCGGGGAGCGTGACATATACATGTTAGAATGCTGTATATAAGAGCCCACTGGGGGTGGCTGCAGCTTATAGTTACCAAATCTGGTGACATGTTACCTTTAATTACTGGGTTCTTTGCTGCAGATTTTATAAAAACAATTTTCTCTGCTGCAGATCCACCAATTCTCTGAATGCTGATCTCTGTATAACCCCACCCACAACACTGATTGGAAGCTTTCTGTGTACACAGTGCATAGGCAGAAAATTGCCAATCAGCTTTGAGGGCGGGGTTATACAAAGCTCATGAATATGGAGGACTATATGGCTGCATTTTTACTAATCCTCTAGTGATTATCTCTTGCTAATAAAACAGTGATTTTGTCAAAACTACAGCAAGAAGCCCAGTAAATGACACATCAATGGAATGAGGGTCTCTGTCTCTACATCATACTGCTTTGAAATTAGGTGACTAACAGCTGGTTACAGATTCCCTTTAAGAGGTCTAACATTTATTCACTTTCAGGTATTCACATTTTTCTGCAAAATTGTTCATGCCACATGCGACTTTCTTAATGTATGCTAGTTCTAATAAATCTTCCCCACTTATTATGCTTCCCACATACTCAGCCTCTGCCACTTTGACTGCGCTGCTCTTGGTAAAATGTACCGGGCTCATTACTATTAGAAGCCTATGTAGATTGGCCAATAATTGGCAAACAAGCATTGACAACTATCAGCTCATATAAACATGCTGATGAAAAACAGATCACTTGTGCCAGCACAAAAATTATTGTTGCTGGCTGCTCATCACCCATGTAAATAGTGAAGGGTTGCCAACAACTATGTTACTTTATGGAGACAAAACAATCATATTAATGTCATAAGAAGGTATTTGCAAGCATCACCAACTGTCATAGCGGCGACAGGCTCTGTGGAGACTACAGATTTTTCCACTCTGCCTGCTAACTTCGCTGATGTCTGTGATCAACAAAGAAAGACTCAGGCGTTGACCCACAGACTTGTAGTTCATAGCCAGGCTAGCAAGAGTTAATCCCTGCTGGGCTGCTTGCTAACTTCTTTTGATCACATGCTGTGGAGGAGCTAGTTATGTTCGCTCCCCTCCTATATATGCTGCCTGGACAATTCCATTAAAGCCAGCTATAGCTAGTCTATACTGGTCTGGAGAGGTGGTGTGATCCAGACTACTGGTGGTTGTTGTGCATTATTATTGTGAGTAGATGTGGCGCCCCTGAGGCTTCAGTCGCCACAGAGGTACTGCACCTCAGCCAAAAGGTGTGGTATTTAGGGCTGAGCGGATCTGGACTGTAAATGTCTGGATCCGCGGTTTCAATGATATCTCTGTGCCGGACCCGGGCGCGGGATTCCGGGTGCATGATCCGGATTCGGCAAATAAAGTAAAAATAAATAAAACAAATAAGCGTCAGTTTCATACTTACCGAGACTCGGTGTTATGGCGGTACACTACTTCTGGGTCGCGCTTTCACTTCCTGTACTGTGCACGCAATCACACAGCTTTCCATGTTTTCCCCGCCCACCGGCCGTCCTCTCATCTGTGATTTATTGCAGGCTGACGAGCCCCCCAGCCTGTGACAGTCTCAGCTGCGGTTATCGTGGCTCAGTAAATGGCTACACTCAGAGCTGGCAGTCTTCTATATGGCTGCTCACTCTGAGATGTAGCAGAGCTGGATATGTCGCCGTGGGACGTCGTGTGGATTACGCCGGACCTGGAGGACTGTGTTTGGGGGTTAATAAAGTAGTGAAGGAGGGTGCGTTTTGTACTTTATTTCTTTGTACTATTCTCTGTGTCTTGTTTATTTACTGTTATTTACAGGTTTCTGTGATGCAGGTATCTGATAGACGCCTGTGCCATCACAAACCTAGGGTTTAGTAGCAGCTGTGCGCCGCTATTAACCCCTACTATTACCCCGATTGAAACTGGGTAATAGCACCGGGATTGTCAAATCTAATAGATGCGGCAATACAGGGTGGCTGCGGGCTGAGAATATACCAGCTACCAGCCGGCATTATCATGGCTGGGGATGGGACCGCACATCGGATTTTTTTAAAAATTATTTATTTAAATAAAAAAAAGCCGCATGCGAGGGACTCCCTCAAGTCTGACATCGCAGCAGAGCCGCACACTTCTGACAGGAGCGTACATGTGTTTCTAGGTACATGCACACTCATGCTCAGAGAACGGCAGGCTGCGCCGGGTGATGTCATGCTTGGCAGACCCGCACGACTCTGACATCACCGACACAGCAGCACTCTTCTAACAGGAGCGTGCATGTGTTTCTAGATACATGCACGCTCATGTTCAGAGAACGTCAGGCTGTAAAAAGAAAAAAATTCCTGCCAGCAGGTGGAAGTTTGGTGCTGAACTCTGGTGCAGGTGATTTCAGCACCAAATGTGCACCTCCTGGCAAAAAAAATCGCAGAAAAAGGAGTTGTAGATTGGATGCAGGAATATGGTGTAAAAATTTCAGCACCAAATTTGCATCCCTTGGCCCAAAAAAAAAAATAAAAAACAAAATAAAAAAATTCTGCCTAGCAAGTGGAAATTTGGTGCTGAAAGCTGGTGCAGATGACTCCTGCACCAAATGTGCACTTCCTAGCAAAAAACCGTGGCAAAAATCGTGGAAAAATAACCGCGGCTAAAAAACCGCATCAAAACACTAAGGTTTTTTGCCAGGAGGTGTAGATTGGATGCAGGAATATGGTGTAAAAATTTCAGCACAAAATCTGCATCTCTTGGCCAAAAAAACTGTGATTTTTCTGCTAGGAGATGCAGGTCTGTGAACTCAGTGACCTCCACCTGAAGTCTGGTTACCTGCGATCACAGATGAAGGACCGTGGGAACCTCCAGCTGTGACTGCAAATGACCTGAGTGACGTCACCGCTCAATGCACAGCTCATTCATTCTCTGGAGATCACAGAGAGCGGTCGGTCGTACCTCTCTGTGACATTCAGATGTAGCAGAGCTGAAGCGGCATGGGACTTCTTGTGGATTACATCGGAGCTGCAGGGTGTTGGGGGTTAATAAAGTGGTGAAGGAGGGGGTGTTTGTATTTTATTTCAAATAAAGGATTTTTCTCTATGTCTGTGTTTATTTACATTCATTTACAGGTTTGTGTGATGCAGGTATCTGATAGACGCCTGTGCCATCACAACCTAGGGTTTAGTAGCAGCTGTGCGCTGTTATTAACCCTTGCTATTACCCCGATTGGCACCGCATCACGCTAATGGGAAGAGTCGGTATAGCATCGGGATTGTCCCATCTAATATATGCGACAATACCGGGCGGCTGCGGGCTGGAATACCAGCTCCCAGCTGGCGTTATCTTGGCTGAAGATGAAAATTAGGAGGAACCGCACATCGTTTTTTTTTTAATTATTTATTTAAATAATTAAAAAAAAAGCCGCATGCAGTTTCACCGGAGTCACACATGCGAGGGACTCGCGCGAGTCTGCCATGGCAGCACCCGGCAAAGCCTCGCACGTGTGACTGGATACACAGCACAGATACAGCCCGACAGCTGGGGCTGCAGCGTGAGCTATATCTGTGCTGCCGATTGCTTATTTTTTACCCCCATGCTGACCGACAGACACTTGCACTGCTTTCCCCGTCCACCGACCATTCTGGCGCCTGTGATTGGTTGCAGTCAGCTGACACGCTGACACTCAGGGTGGGAGCGCGTCTAACTGCAACCAATTACACGCGCTGGTGGGCGGGGAAAACAATGAATATTGAATTGTCGGCTCCGGAAGGGAATAGCGTGACCCGGAAGGAGTGTGCCACCATGACAGCGCCTCTGTGAGTATGCCGCGCTCGCTCCTACCCCCCTATCCCCTCCACAAACGTTTTTAACCTCCGGATTCCGGTCCCCATTGACTTATATGGGCACCGTATTCTGGAGCGGATCGGACTATTTTAAAAATCTGGCAGTGATCCACTGGTACCGGGTTCTTGGCCGTTCGATCAGCTCTAGTGGTATTCCATCTCGGGTAAGGAGGAGGTAAATTACGGTTCACACAAAAGCACAGCACACTCACTTAGCAACACATCACCAACCTGGTAAGGGTGTGAATATACCTAAACCAGACCGAGGGGTGGAGTTAGCTGAGGGGGAACAGAGGTCACGTGTGGAGTTACTTAGTTGGAGTCTAGTCGGAGGAGTGGAGGAGCAAAGACCTGAGGTCTGGAGCTGGTATCGCTCGACCCAGGCATAGAGGGGTCCCAGAGCCCATGGGAATTACTACCCTAACCCGTGAATTTGTTCTACATATAATCGAGTGGAGGGACACGGTCGCAATATGGGGCCTGGTCCCCAGGCTAGAGGAGATTAAACCCACGGGCTCCCTAGTGAAACTAGTGGCTGAGGTGTCTCTACACACCAAAGCTACCACCGCACATGAATCTACTGAAAAGAGACCCAACAATGACCAACAGGGATAGAGCTTCACGCCGCCCAACAGGGTTCACGGGCACCGGACAGAGTTCAGTGAGCGAGGGCGCAAGGCATGAGAGCTAAGCTAGAGCAGAAGACGATCAGGGAAAGAGCATATTAAAGAAAGGTGTACCGGACTCGACCTCCAAACTACCCGGGATCGGCTGGAGCCCAACACGATTAATCCCATCACTCCAAGGGTGGTCCGCGACTTGTGTGTAACTGGCTACATTGAGTAAAACATCTATTGACTGCATCCCTGAGTCGTTCCCTTATTCGCCTGCGTCCGCTATTATAGACTACTACTACCACCATCTTCCACCCTGGGGCCCAGCTCTACCAGTGTAGAGCTATACCATCCAAGCTGCGTCACCATAAGCCCCAGAGGTCCCCTCCCGCAGCGGCGGCATCCAATTTGCCGCATACCACAGGTGGCGTCACAAATAACACCCATCATCCCCTACATCTTTATTAAACAACACCACCGGGGTCACGGAGCCGGACCTGGCCACCAAGGCGCCCCAGCAGCAGAACCGCGGCCCGGTAACTAGTCGCCCCAGGCCCCGGTTGGCGAGTCATGGATGTGGTGTTAACCCTTGTAAGGCAGCAACAAAGAGACAACTGCCCTTGCTTTTCTCATTAGTCTCTTACTGTTTGTTCCTGTGAGTTTACAGTGTGTCTGAGTTTTATTTTTTCCCTTTTCTGTCTTTATCTGTTACCATCAGACTCCTGCCTCTTCCTTCCCTTGGGTGGGGAACAGATTATGTCTGATCAGGAGAATAACCAGGCACAGGACTCAGGCATTTCCACCATTAAGGGATAACCCTGGGGTTAGGGATAAGCTAGGGTCACCAGCATGAGGGACTGTATAGGAGCCCCCCTGTCCCCAGGGTCGAACTGGCCCACCGGAGTACCAAGAAATCCCCCAGTGAGCCCCATGCCTGCAGTGGGTTTGTACCGCCCTGGGGGCTCGGCTACCTGCCGAGGCGCTCGGATCCGGGCTCGGGTTGTCGGTGGCTCGAGCGCCTCCGGACCGGGGGTCCCGTCGCTCCGAAAAGGGGGGTGATCTTGCTGGCGCTACGGGTAGGGGTGGTGTGGTGGACGGTTCACGGCCGAAGCCGCGGTATTGGTAAAGTTCGTGACGCCACCCACGGGTCGTGGTGATTGTAGACACCACTGATGCGGTGAAGGTATGGGGGCTCCTGGGAGCGGTGTAATGACGCAGCTAGGTGTTGAACCCTCCGTGGGTAGTGGATGTTGGTCCCGGGGCCCGGTTGGCGAGGGCCGGGGTGCAGGGCGGAGTGTTGCGGTGCGGTGCCTAATGGCACTGTTGTACTCACGATTATAATCACACAAAGAGTCACTGGTAAACCAAGTTCAGTGATGATCGGTGCCCGCAGCCAGCTGCGTGTTCTCCTAGTAAGGTTGGTAATGCCCGCCTTTCTCCTGCACCTCTGTGTAGTGATTTTTGACTCCTATGCCTATGCAACGGTACTCCACTCCCCGACTTGTGTACGCAGGAGGAGCCCGTTTGCCTGCAGATGCTGGCCCTTTGGATCTCTGGCCCTTGGCGGTGGCACTTATCTGTACTGGTTGGGCTGTTGCCTTCAATCGGGACTTAGGTGGGAAAGGACCCTGAGGTCCAGACCGCAATCAGTTATTTTGACAAAGATCCAGTGGTTTCTGGACTAGTTCGGGGTCTGAGTACCCTGCCTGGTGCTCCGGTATCCAGTTGGCTCCCCGGTTCGGTTCCGGTGGGCCACTACCCTGTACCGGTCCCTTACGGTTCCACTGGTCGTCTTCCCGGTCTCCTGCAGGCGACACTACCGTCTGCCTCCTGGCCGACAAGGGTACCGAGGCTCCGACCCAGGCCCCTGACAGTTCCTAGTTCTCTCCTCCACTCCTCCTCTGTCAACTGTCAACACTGTTCTGTCTTGTGTTCGCGCCCCAGGCCATCCGAACTCCTCGGTGGGCATGTCCAATCTCCTGACTGCGCCCCACCGGGTGTAAACGTCAGGACCTGGGAGGGGCGACTCAGGATTTCAATGTGCGGCTGCTATTACCTTATTAGGGTGGGGTGTGGTGCGTGGGACTACCTGTGACCCCTGGCTAGTCCAGGGCGTCACAGGTTCCCGTGCCTTATATAGTGCACAGCAGCTATACAGGGATGCAGGTGTGGCGCCCTGGACTAGCCAGGTCGTCATAGGTACTACAACACACACCCCCACCCTGAGACAGGCACATCAGCCAGACACAAAATCCTTGTTGCCTCCCTCCAGGGGCTGATGTCCACACCAGGTGGGGTGGAGCCAGGCGGTTGGCCCCACCCACTGAGGAGTTCACAGTCCTGGAGGCGGGAAAAGGAAGTTGAGTTCAGTTCCGTGAGAGTAGAGAACAGTTAGGAAAAGTGAGAGGAGTGAAGTGGAAGTGGAGGAGCGAACTGACCGTGTCCGGGTGTGTGGCCCGGGCACCAAGAGCAAGGTTGACAGACGGTGGTGGCCGTCTGCAGGAGAGGAAGATTAAGGCGGAACCGTAGGACCGGGGACGGGCGGTGGCCCGCCGGTACCGAAACGGGGAGCAAAGTGAAGCCAGCACACTCAGGCAGGGCCTGCGGACCCCGACCAGGCTTGGAGTCGCCATTAGAGGTCAAATCCGTCAGTGACCGGAACCCCAGGGGTTTCCTAACAGCCAAGACCCGATTGAAGGCAACCGTCCGACCAGCAAAAGGAAATACAGCTACCGCCACAGCTAGAGTTCCAAGGGCCAGAGCCTGCGGGCAAAAGGGCTCCTCCGGCACATATATACGCTGGGGAGCGGGTTACCGGTGGGAATCCATCGGGACCGAACATACACAATGGTGCAGGGAAAGGCAGCCACCACTAACCGTCCGGGAGAGACTACAGCAGCCGGCTGCGGGATCCGTCCATCCAGCCGTTTGGTTTACCAGAGACTTTGCGTACCTTTGTGGCTGAGTGAGTACATCCGTGCCATCCGGCACCGCGCTGCGCAGTCCAGGCGACCCTGCACCCATCCAACCCTACCTCCCCGTCATCTCACCGGGCCCCGGGACCACCAACCCCTACCCACGGAGGGGGGAAAACAACATCCCAGCTGCTCCCTACCATCGCTCCCGGGATCCCCGTCACCAGCAGCGGTGGTGCCCAACCTCACCACAACCCGTGGGTGGCGTCACGGACCAAATCCCCAAACCAAACTGCCCCCATTCACTCACGGGCGAGGAGCGCCGCTCGAGTCCCCGGATCCGGCCCACCGCTCGAGCCACCAAACAGCTATCGCAGCAGTGCCGGACCCGAGCGTTAGCGAGTGCAGCAGCGTCCTTCCCCGCCCGCAACAACTTGGCGTCACGAACAGGATCTTACCGTTCTGCCGGCTGGTAGAAGTGCGCCTTGTGCCCCGCCGGCGGTGTCCGGACGAAAAATTTCAGAATCCGCCATCTTGGGCACGAAGATTTTCCCGCTCGAGCGTCTTCTCGAGCAGTGGAGGCGCAAAAGCCGAAGCCCCGCCCCTGAAGAGGAGCTGCTGAGAAAAGACCAAGGGGGGACGGATGGCGTCCGGCCGCATGTAAGCCGAGGCCATAAAAGCAGGGACGCCAGGACTCTGCCGCCATTTGGTTCCTGGAAGATACCGGTGCCAGCATGCACCGTCCGTCCGGTAACCCGCGCCCGCGCCCGGCACCGCAGCGTGGGTGGAGGTCCGGGCCGTTCAACTGAGCAGCCGTCTGCAGGTGCAAGTGCAGCTCCTCTTGGAGGAGTGGGAGGCCGACATGGCAGATGTGGTGGCGGCCATACGGAGACACAAGGTGGAGGAAGTCTTGGAGGAGCGGGTAAGCGACCCACGCCCCTGTGTTCCTACAGGATCGGTCGTGGCGGCTGAGGGGTCCGGTCTGTGCCCGCTCACCCTGCTGCCTCCCCCGCTACCCGTGTTGGCTGCTGCCGCCCCGCCACTAGGCCCGCTACCCCCACAACCGGTAGCGGAACCCTGCCTGTCCGCCCGAGCGGACCAGCCTGCAGACGAGGTCCGCAGACGACCCGCACCGCTTCCGTGGAAGCTCCCGAGGGCAGCGTCGGTCTGCGAAGACACACCGGTGGCATCGGAAGTGACCGCACCCAGTACCATAACCTGTTAAGTAAATGAGTAAATGAATGAATCAACCGAGAAAGTAACCTGATTGGCACCGTGATTGACCCGGCCGCTGCCGGCAAGTAGTTCCCATAGGGACCCTTTGCTACATTTGCATGAGGAACTCTTCATGGACATGCCTGAGAACTTGCAGGGCACCCACGAACTTGGGATTGTAAATATGTTGGGGCATGTTTTCCGTTGCCGCCTCCGGAGAGGCTGATTTGGAGAATGGGCCTGGAGGAAAGTGATGTCCCAGGCCCGCCACTACCGCAACTGGTGGCAATCCTCCGGGGGGGTCAGGGGTCCCCCATGGACGTGGGGTCCCCTGAAATGACAGCCGGGTGCGAGGCACCGTACCCGTTCCCGCTCGGTCAGCCTGGATCTGGACTGGGGTCAAGGGGTGCTGCCCACTTCTTAGGGGCAGCATCAGGGCTAGGTTGCTTGGGTGGGAGAGCGGAAGCCGTCCGTCCGTTATTATTAAAAATGTATATGTCTGTGTTTTGCAACGTTCAAATGACCTGCCTCCCGTAAGGGAAGATTTATACTGCATAAACTGTTGATGTTTGTTTTATATTTTTACAGTTAAAAATAAAAATAAAACCGGTGATGGACGGGCAGCCCGCGGACGGTCTGTATTTAACCAAGGGAGAATGTGGCGCCCTGGACTAGCCAGGTCGTCACAGGTACTACAACACACACCCCCACGTCCATCCAGCCATTTGGTTTACCGGAGACTTTGCGTACCTTTGTGGCTTAGTGAGTACAACCGTGCCATCCGGCACCGTGCTGCGCAGTCCAGGCGACCCTGCACCCATCCAACCCTACCTCCCCGTCATCTCACCGGGTCCCGGGACCACCAACCCCTACCCACGGAGGGGGGAAAACAACATCCCAGTTGCTCCCTACCATCGCTCCCGGGATCCCCGTCACCAACAGCGGTGGTGCCCAACCTCACCACAACCCGTGGGTGGCGTCACGGACCAAATCCCCAAACCAAACTACCCCCTTTCACTAACGGGTGAGGAGCGCCGCTCGAGTCCCCGGATCCGGCCCACCACTCGAGCCACTGAGCAGCCATCGCAGCAGCGCCGGACCCGAGCGTTAGCGAGCGCAGCGGCGTCCTTCCCCGCCCGCGACACAGGGCCATCTGTTTCTCAGGGCTGGTATTTCTTGGTTGGCAGACTGGGCAGCTGAACTAGGGCCCCCACACCATGAGGGGTCCCAGCCTTTCAATCATAAACTTCAGTGATAGTACAAGTTCTGCACTATCACCGATGTTTCTGCAGTTGCAGAATGAACTTTGGTGTCATCACAGTCATCATAGTTATGTGACTCATCAAAGGTCCGAAAGCTGTCCTGCGGTGATTCAGTGGCTTCAGTTGACATCACGTTGACAAAGCAGCAGCTTCTCTTTCGCCCTGCTCTGTTGATGTGGTGTGACAGCCTTTATGCATACCTTTATGCTGATTGACAGCTCACTCCTCCTCGCTGCCTAACTGCAGGAATCAAGCTGTCAATCAGCATGATATCAACAGTCACACCCTGTCAACAGAGCAGTTTGGAAGAAGAAGAGCTGCGCTGCTGACATAGAGCAGCTAAATTGCAAGAGCTGCCCTCAGCTGCCACCAGGTAGAACAGGCAAGTAGTTAGCAACTACCTGCCTGTTAGCTTTTAGGCCCACAATAAAAAAAAAATAGTCCTGGAAAACTCCTTCAATAATGGTGAACTAGGTTCAGGTGTCGGGCAGGTTCCAAATGCTATTAACCTGCAGATTAACCCAACATCTGCAGATTAATAGTGTTTTTACATGTGACAGGTTCCCATTATTTTTTTTTTTATGTTTCAAGGGTTATGGGCGTTATTATTTAGGGTTAATTTTTCTGTTGTTTCCCAAGGGGCGGTGCTCACAGAATACTAATACAGAACAGCCTAAAGACGTGCCCCCAAAGAACCCTATAAACCACACCACTTTGGTAAGGGCTATAAATATTAGCACTAAATAAAAGGCCCATATCTCTGACACCATATGGTAAATAAAAAAAAGAAAAATACACTTATAAGAGCAAAAAGTGGCCACTTTTGACCTATTAACAGGTCCTGTTTAATAAAAGCCAAAGCATCGATCAGATGATCACTACAGATCTGGCTTCTGTAACCCCCTGCAGTTATTGCTGGAGAACGCCGTGTCTGACTCCGTGTCTGATTTCTCCAGCATCGCCTGCACCCGCTGCCAAATACGAAGTCTCTAATATCTGCTTCCTTCAGAGAATTAAAGAAGATGCTCCAAACATGTGCTTAATGCTGCCATAGAGAAAATATGCCAATGAATGGTTTTATCACGGATGCGAAAAATAATTTATCTTCTGCTGTATAAATTGATAAATATTGTTTACAAATCAATCTATCTTTAAGGGAAAGTGAACTTAAAAGTAAAGACAGACATAAAATGAGATATAAAAAAATAATGTGCTACAGTCAAAGAAAATATTTCCTTCTGCTCCTCTTCATCAAAGCTTCATATACCTTCTATATGCTTAGGATAGGTCATCAATATCGGTGGGAGTTCCGCACACGACACATATACCGATCATTTGTTTTCAGCTCCGGAGATGAATAGATCAATATTTTAAAGGGAATCTGTCACCAGGTTTTTGCTCCCCCAGAGAGCAGCATAATGTAGAGACAAAGACCCTGATTCCAGCGATGTGTCACTTAGGCTAAGTTCACACTTGCGTTGTTTTGCATCAGTCACAATCCGTAGCCTTGAGGAATTACGGTATCCTGCAAAATAATTTGCAGGAATCCTGTTTTCCCCATAGGCTTCTATTAGTGACGGATTGTGACTGATGATGCTGCGTTGCATCCGCTGCGTCGCGGTCAGTCGTTTTTTAACTGACCGCCGGGCGGGAGCAATGCAGCATGTAACGTTCTTTGAGCAGCGCGATCCGTAGGATTTCGCTGCGCATGCGCTCTCTGGCTCCCTGCACCCGTAACCAGGATAAACATCGGGTAACCAAGCAATGCGCTTTGGTTAGTTACCCGATATTTACAGTGGTTATGGGTGCAGGGAGCCGGCGCTAAGCTGGTATCCAAGATAAATATCATGTAACCAAGCAAAAAGTGCTTTGCTTTTACCTGATATTTACCCTGGATACAGTGTGCAAGGAGGCCGACACTTCACCACTCGGCTCCGCCCCCTCTCGCACTCCGCATGTGTACACACACACTCACACACACACACTCAAACTCACACACTCACACTCACATACACACACTCACTTGTCCCCAGCCCTGCAATCCCCGCGGCACTGACGTCCTCAGCTCCACGGCTCCACCCCCTCGCGCTCCGCCCCCTCCCGCATGTACACACGCATGTAGACAAACACACATACACACACACTCACTCACTCACTCACCTGTCCCCAGGTATGCAGACCGTGGCACTGACGTCCTCAGCTCCGCCCCCTGAACTCCGCCCCCCAGAACTCCGCCCCCCGCACACAACGGAGTCCGACAAAGAAATTCTTCTCTTTGTCACCGTTGTCATCCGTTGTACAACGCATCAGTCACATGCGTCAAGCAACGCATGTGACTGATGCAAAACAACGGAAGTGTGAACTTAGCCTCACTGACCTGCTTGCTGTCATTTTATGAACTAAAAATAAAGGTAGGTTTATTGGCCTCCTACTAAATGAGTATGTCTGAGATATGGAAAAGAAGAGCTGCAAAATATATTTGTACTAATAAATAAGCCACAGAGATGACTAACTATAATGTAGTGAGTGGAGACTTTCTTGCATAGCCTTCGCGAAGTGCCTTCTTGACGCAGTGTGAGCTTCATTCACTCTTCTTCTCAACGCTCCTGTAATAGCATATGATGGAGGTTGTCACAATAGATAGCAGGTGTGGAGAAAAATAAAAGGATGTCTTTTTTTCTATCTTTCCTTCCCCTGCACTATGGAACAGAACAAATGGCACAAAACAGAATATCAAGCTGTGAATTGTCAGATTGTTTTTATTTTTTACCTTCAGGATCTTGTTAAAAAGACACAAGATAACTATAACTACAAACGTCGCTATTAACTACCATAGATCTATTAACTAGAATGAATGCAGAAATCACATCGATCCTTTCTTCCATTACCATAATTTACATAATCATATTCCGCATAACCACAACACCTGTGAGTCTCAGAATGAGAAGACAAGTACACGGTATTACTCAATACAAGCGGATACTTCAATTGTATATGAACAAGAGACACATGGATCTCCTCATACTTAACCGACCGAACTTTCAGCGTCTCTGTCTCTCACACCACTTCCTCATCTCACCCCCTATCTGTCAGGGTCCCCCAAGGTTTAGTTCTAAGACCCCTGCTGTTCTCCATCGACACCTTCGGCCAGGGACAGCTCATAGAGTCCCACGGCTTTCAGTATCATCTCTACGCTGATGATACGCAGATCTACCTCTCTGGACCGGACATCACCTCCCTACTAACCAGAATCCCACAATGTCTGTCTGCTATTTCATCCTTTTTCTCTGCCCGATTCTTAAAATTGAACATGGACAAAACAGAATTCATTGTCTTCCCCCCCCCATCACTCAACTCCCCCACCTAACATATCCATCAATGTCAATGGCTGCCCACTCTCCCCGGTCCCTCAAGCTCGCTGCCTGGGAGTATTCCTAGACTCTGATCTCTCTTTCAAGCCACACATCCAAGCCCTCTTCACCTCCTGCCACCTCCAACTTAAAAATATTTCACGGATCTGAACACTCCTTTCCCAAGAAGCTAGAAAAACATTAGTACATGCCCTTATTATCTCCCCCCTGGATTATTGCATCCTCCTGCTCTGTGGCCTCCCTTCTAACAGTCTAGCACCCTTACAATCTATTCTAAACTATGCTGCCCGACTAATTCACCTGTTCCCCCGCTACTCCCCGACCTCTCCTCTCTGCCAATCCCTTCACTGGCTTCCCATTGCCCAACGACTCCACTTCAAAACCCTAACCATGACCTACAAAGCCATCCACAACCTGTCTCCTCCTTACATCTCTGACCTAGTATCCCGGTACTTACCTGCACGTAACCTTCGATCCTCACAAGATCTCCTTCTCTGCTCCCCTCTCATCTCCTCTTCCCACCATCGCATCCAAGATTTCTCCCGTGCCTCCCCCATACTCTGGAATGCTCAGCCACAACATATCAGACTCTCGCCTATCTTGACAAGCTTCAAAAGGAACCTGACGACCCACCTCTTCCGACAAGCCTACAACCTGCCGTAACCCTTAGTCTGATGCAGCGCCGCACAATCAGCTCTACCCTCACCTACTGTATCCTCACCTATCCCTTGTAGACTGTGAGCCTTCGCGGGCAGGGACCTCTATCCTCCTGTACCTGTCTGTGCCTTGTATTGTTTATGATTATTGTACTTGCCCTATTATGTATACCCCTTTCACATGTAAAGCGCCATGGAATTGATGGCGCAATAATAATAAATAATAATAATAATAATAACATGAGTAATATTGCTCCAAAAAATGTCTGTGTATTTATTGATAGCATAGTAATTATTAATTACAAATAGTTATTTTAGATACAAACTGCACAATAGAGCGGTAGATGTAAAAAAAAGGGGAGGGAAGCCAAGCCTGCAATAATTAATAAGAAAATCAAATACATAGATTTTAAATTAGCACAGATTCCAACAGATTCCTGAGACAGAATGCACATGTATCCCCAACACATGGGCTAAAAGTCAGGAACAAACAGCGGTAAGGAGGTAAATCACATAAATGCAGACATAGTATAACATATCCCTGCTAATCTGTTACACAAATCATTGCAATCAATTGGGATAGCACAAGACTTCTGCTGCAAATACCATACCCATATGGCTGAAAAAGTGCTAGAAAGTGCAGGCAGGCTGGGGTGAAGAGGTAATGTCCCCCGCAGGAGGAACCCCAACGTACGTTTCACGTTCAAGTGACTTGCTTCATCAGGGGGAATAAAGTGCTCACCACACGGCAGGTTTATATAAGTCGCCATTAATAGACACAGCTATGCATTGCAACGGGATCAAATTTCAACGGTAGCAATGTCCTTCACAGTTCTATATTTACATCCACAGATGGAAAACATCAGTTCCACATTAGGGATTACATATCATGTGGTACGTCAAACGTTGTGTCTTATGCTGTCTGTGGGTGTTCCCTGATATATATAAGCTTGACATCTCGCGAATTGCGAATACGCGTCAGGGAACATGTGAGGAACATTGCTGCAGCCAGTGCGGTGAATGATATTGCCTCTCTCAAAACATTGCCTCGTCATTTCAAGATGCATCATGGATGTGACCCGAAAACATTGTTGGTTCGGGGTATTGAGGTTGTCCATGGTGGCATCAGTGGAGGCAACATGAAAAAAAGACTGGCTCATTGCAAGACCAGATGGATGGTAACACTCGATACAGTGGCTCCCTCTGGTCTCAATGAAGAGTTGAGCTTTGCTTAATTTTTATGACATCACCCCCTTTTTTTGTCCCCCCTCTTCTCTTTTTTCAGGATTTTTTTCTTTGTTTTTTATATTTGTGTAATTTTAACCAATTAAAATAGTTCCCCCCTTTTCCCTTTTTTGTTATTTTGGTGCTCCTCTGACACAGTAACCTAATACTCTCTCCATACTTTTAGTTTTTGCAGTATTAATGACTCAAGTGTGGCGTGCATATATGGAGACCAAGTGATTATGGACTTTTCAACCGGATTTTACACGTCATCATCAACACGGCACAGCATCCGGATTTGACCGACTATCCTGCGCTAATATAGAAATAATATCGCATACTGTTATGATCTTATTAATTTGGGATGAATATTGCCTTGTACTTGTATGATATGTTGTTATTATAATTGTTTTTTTTTGTTATCCTGCACTATCCAGTCTCCATATAGGTATACAGCACTGTTGGATCAATGTGCGCATGCACGCGCCACGTCACCTATCCTGCTGTCTCTAGGTAGTGTCCGCGCATGCTCGGGAGCCATGGAGATGCCTCCCCGCTCCCGTGCATGCGCGGACGCGATGATGACCGTGGGGGAGTTTGGGTAGTGTGATGGCGCATGTGCAGTTTAAATTGATCCTGGTGTGAAGTTTCTCTTGTCGTTCTATGCTATTTGAGTAGCTCATAAGTCAGGACTAATCCTTAATCTTGGATCTTCTTAACTCTTTGTTAATTTTTTGTTTATGGATTTGATGTTTCTAATTCAATTGTATATGGTTGACAACTCTCCAGCACATTTGCTCTATAAACATGCATGCTCAAGTTAGTTTTAATGCATGTTTACTTTAATACAAAAAGGAGAACAAGGTCATCTCTTAGGTTAACTTCCCACAATGACTTTTTGATGCAGCATAGCTCAGTGTCTTACAGTCCCAGCAAAGTAGATAGGAATTATAAAAATCTCATATCCACTGTGCTTCTTTATGCTGCATAAACCGATCTGCGAGCGTGTCTGAAATCCGCAAGATATCAACTTCTCTTATGGGTAGTCTGAGCTTTATGTGCACATTTTCCCCACAGATCTGCATTAGATGCGGAAAATATACATCACAGGAGAGGAGAGGCTGGGGCATATACATCACAGGAGAGGCTGGAGCATATATACCATGTGAGGCCCTGGGGCATATATATCACTTGAGACTCTGTGGCATATACATTACAACAGACTCTGAGGCACATACATCACAAGAGACTATGAGACATATACATCACAGGGGGTGCTGGGGTCATATACATCACAGAAGGCTCTGGGGCATATACATCCACAGGGGATACTGGGGCAGTGGCATATACATCACAGTGGATGCTGGAGAAAAACATTACAGAAAACAATCGAGCATATACATCAAAGGAGACGCTGCAGCATATACATCACAGAAGACGAAGGGGAATATACATCACAGGAGATGCTGGGACTGCAGCATATACATCACTAGAGACATTGAGGCTGCCGCTCCTATTTTCATCGGTGGGACTGGAGAGCAGAGCGTGCTGACTACACCCACTACATCCTGATGCTGGCACTGGCCAGGGTCAGGATTTAGTCCTTTTATGCAATTATTCAGTAGTAAACGCTGCTCACAGTGTAAGCAGCAATGAAAAGACTAGCAGCCAGCAAAATTCTCCAGCCTGAGCACTATGCTCTCCAGAAATCTGCCAGTGGAGCCAGAGAAAAGGACATCACTCATCACTTACGACCTGTGGGCCAGACGCTCTCTGGTCTTGATTTAACATATGAGATTCAAGAAAAAAACAAAGACTGCTGCGTCAAAACCATGATAAAAGTGCATGTGAAAACACTGCAACATAAAAAACTCACCAAATACTCATCGGTGGAACGTAGCCATAGGGTAGCAAATAATTACACATGCTGAGCTGACGTTTCACATGCCTGACTATTGTCCAATGAACCATTGGGATTTCTCCATTACACTGTCAATGAATGGTCAAACCAGCGGAATCACCATTTCTATGCACCCCACTGTCATGCATAGGTACAGTGGTGTGTGATATGGATATTGCTACTTAAGTAGGATAAGCTGCATATGTACTGAAAGCCTGTTTTAGAATAAATAGGACAGAACAGCTAAATGCACTCAAACAGCTGTTTCCATACCTCCAATATTCTACCATCAATAGTAACCGCACATGTGCAGCCACCTCTCCACTATAAGGCTATGTGCGCTCTAGAAAAGTGATTTTTCTCAAGAAAATTTCTTGAGAAACTTCTGGGAGTTGAAGATTGCCGCACCTGTGGTAAAAAACCGCACCAAATTCGCGGGAAAAACGCATGCGGTTTTGCCGCGGTTTTTCCACAGGTTGGTCCCTGCGTTTTTTTTATGCTGAACAGAAATAAATAATATAGATAATAGATAGATAATCGAAAGATAGACAGATAATGGATAGAGGGAAAGATGGATAGATGAATAGATAGATAAATAATAGATGAGAAAGACCTAATGTCCCACCTCCCTGCATATTCTAAGATGGCACCCTTTAGTGACTTTCATGTGGCTCTAAAGGGTGCTTAGCCTTGTATTTAGCCAAAAAATAAATAATTAAAAAAAAAATGACGTGGGGTTCCCCCTATTTTTGTAGCCAGCTAGGGTAAAGCAGATGGCTGCAGCCTGCAAACCACAGCTGGCAGCTTCACCTTGGCTGGTAATCCAAAACAGAGGGCACCCCACGCTGTTATTTTACATTAAATAAATAATTTAAAACAAAAAACGTGGGGTCCCCCCCAAATTGGATCACCAGCCAAGGTAAAGCGGACAGCTGGGGTCTGATATTCTCAGACTAGGGAGGTCCACTGTTATTGGACACTCCCCAGCCTAAAAATAGCAGGCTGCAGCCGCCCCAGAAGTGGCGCATCCATTAGACGTGCCAATCCAGGCGCTTCGCCGCAACTCATCCTGTTGCCCTGGTGCGGTGGAAAACGAGGTAATATATGGGGTTGATGCTAGATGTGTAATGTCACCTGGCATCAAGCCCTGGGGTTAGTGATGTCACGCGTCTATCAGATACCTGACATCACCAACCCAGTCAGTAAGAAATATAAAATAGACAACAAAAAAAGTTTTATTTGAAAAAAAAACACTCCCCACATTCCCTCTTTCACCAATTTATTGATAAGAACAATCAATTCCACGTCCGGCGTAATCCAATAAGGGGGGGGCATCCCACGGCGATCCATACCATAGTCACTGTCCCAGTCCATGAAGAACAGAATGTTCCCCATTGGCTGGGAGAGCAATGCAGTGACCTGAGCTAACATCAATAGCCCAGGTCACTGGAGGGGATGACGAGCGCTGCTGTCAGGAGGATAGATGAGATCATTACCTGCTGTGATGATCTCCTGCAGTCCTGCCATCAGCGCTGTCACTGCGTTCTATGCCCGCTGCGTTGTCAGCAGTATCGCGAGAGCTCGTGACGTCACCGCTAGTGACAGTCTCGGGCCGCGGGCATAGACGGCAGTGACAGCGGTGACGTCAGGAGGCAGGAAATCGTCACAGCAGGTAATGATCTCATCTCACCTCCTGACAGCAGAGCTCGGCATCCCCGCGGCTGCACGCACTGCTGTGTGTCAGTGTCTGCCTGCGCTGCAGGGTGACAAGCTGCTGACACTGCGGGCAGACACTGACACTGCTGTGCTGGCAGCGGCGGGGCTGCAGCGGGACACAGACTGCACGGGCACCCGCCGGACTTCACACGGAAGTGCTTCTGTGCGGCGTCCAGGGAGTGTGACGTCTGTGTTTACTCTGCTCCGCTTCCTCTTCTGTCATAATGACATCACTCCCTGCAAAACCGCAGGCAGTGATGAGCATTACCGCAGGTAAATAGCGGCTATACCGGTGGTATACCGCACATCATTTGCTACCTGCGGTATACCCCCGGAATTTCGCGATTATATTACAGTGAATGGAGTGAAATACCGTGAGTATACCGCAGGTACCTGCGGAAAAGAAGTGACATGCACATTTTCTCGAGAAATTTTCTCAAGAACATCTTCACAAAGAATTTTCTTGAGAAAAAAAACGCAGTGTGCGCACAGCTATTTTTTTTCCCATAGGTTTTGCTGGGAAATGTCTGCAGAAAGATTTCAAACATTTCTCAAGAAATTTCCGCAGCAAAACCGCGGGTAAATCTGCAGGTAAAACGGCCTAGTACGCACATAGCCTAAACAGTAGGTTTAAGACTTTAACTGCCAAATAGTTTAAAGGGGATGTGCAACATTGAAAATAAATTAAAAAATTCTTAGACCACTGTCCTCGTGAGCAGTAGGATACCATCAGTTTGAACTACCAGCAATCATACATTTATCACCTATTCTCTGGATAGGTGAATATATTGTCACAATGTGACTATAGGATAGTGAGGGACAGGGGGCTTCTATACTGTTCCTCACGCTATGGGACCCTAGGCTATCCCTAACCTCCGGATTACCCTTGATGGTGGAGATGCCAAAGTCCTGTGCCTTACTATTCTCCTGACCTGAACTAAACTGTCCTCCCCCCAGGGAAGGAAAGGGTAGGAGTGTGATGGCAACATAGATTAAGACAGGGGAAAAACACAATTCAGACACACTGCCACCTCACAGGAAAAAAAACAATAAAAAACTAAGCAGAAAAGCAAGAGAAGTAAGGCAGCAACAAAAGGACAAGGGTTAACACCACAACCGCTCACAGCAACAAAGTACTACAACCACTAGTAAGTCTGGATCACAACACCTATCCAGACCAGTATAGAGAAGCTATAACTGGCATTAAAGAAAGTGTCCAGCACATATAGGACGGGAACGAATGTTACTGGCTCCTCCACAGCATGTGATCAAAGGAGACTAACAAACAGCCCAGCAGAGATTAACTCTTGCTAGCCTCTTGTGACATATATTGAGTGGGAAAACCCATTTAACAAAAAATTGTGAGTAGACCTACCGAAAAGAATTTATATTTTTGTAGAAGATCCATTTGATTCCTGGGAAATCTTTCTGAGAAATCCCAGATTAGGCCAGTAGAGATCTATTGGTCAAAAGCCAAATGAGAATACACTCCACTTCCCATACACAAGGAGCCTTGCTTCAGCCAAGTGTGCAGGTGTTGTGGAAGCCAAGAGTGCAGTAAGCTGCTGCCAGACACCTTTCCTGGTGGCTTATCTCAACTGAGAAGAATCGCATCAAACAAATGAAACCTCTCTGCCCTTTCCTTATCCCCCAATGCCACCTGTTAGGGGATAGTCAGGTGACCCCAATGTAAATTTGGTAATCTGCTGTTCCCAGCAGGTTTAGCTTATGCAAATACAATTTAGTATACTTTTACATTGACAGATCTTTTGCAGAGAATAGGCACTGATTAGTGACATAGCTAGCCAATTGGCACTAGTTTAGCGCTATTTACATAGAGTAACCACTGGCACTGTGCTACCCATTTAACCCTTATACCGTCTACACATTATTGTCGGTAGAACTAGCAATTATATCCTTCCTATGAACATTTATTCTGCCAATAAATGGCCCATGTAAAAGAGCCGTTACTGATCACATCTCAAGTTGTGGTTTTACATATGATAATAAACTAACTGTTCAAATCAGATGATTCATCCTTTCAAGTAAAAAGACAATGGATCTATTTTCATGCTTAGACAGCCAAGGACAATGTGGCAGCTGCTGATCATTAAGGTATCTGGAATAGACACAGAGCATTTCCGATGACTAGCTGTATCTTACACATATACTGTACCTCCTCTGTAGACTACTATAACTAAACCCTTGGCTATTCATTTTGCTCTGCCGGATTTAACCTTTTAACTTTACCTCCTGGAGGTCAGTTATAAGTTACAGTGTCAGAAATTCATTTTGTGCAAGATCAAACTCTTTTGATCATCAAAAGTATCCACAGCTCCAAAATCTTTATATGTTAGCTATAGGCAATGTAGACATCTCATGTACAATAAAGTCAGACATACCAGTCAAACGAGAAATTGAATTAAAGGGAACCTGTCAGGCGCAATATGCACCCAGACACCCAGAACCACAAGCAGTTCTGGGTGCATATTGTTAATACCTGTCTAACCGTCCCTATATACAGTGCAGACCAAACGTTTGGACACACCTTCTAATTTAAAGAGTTTTCTTTATTTTCATGACTCTGAAAATTGTAGATTCACATTGAAGGCACCAAAACAATGAATTAACTCATGTGGAATGAAATACTTAACAAAAAAGTGTGAAAAAATGGATAATATGTCTTATATTCTTGGTTCTTCAAAGTAGCCACCTTTTGCTTTGATTACTGCTTTGCACACTCTTGGCATTCTCTTGATGAGCTTCAAGAGGTAGTCACTGGAAATGGTCTTCCAAATGTCTTGAAGGAGTTCTCAGAGATACTTAGCACTTGTTGGCCCTTTTGCCTTCACTCTGCGGTCCAGCTCACCCCAAACCATCTCGATTGGGTTCAGGTCTGGTGACTGTGGAGGCCAGGTCATCTGGCGTAGCACCCCATCACTCTCCTTCTTAGTGAAATAGCCCTTACACAGCCTGGAAGTGTTTTTGGGGTCATTGTCCTGTTGAAAAATAAATGATGGTCCAACTAAACGCAAACCGGATGGAGTGCTGTGGTAGCCATGCTGGTTCAGTATGCCTTCAATTTTGAATAAATCCCCAACAGTTTTACCAGCAAAGCACCCCCACACCATCACACCTCCTCCTCCATGCTTCACGGTGGGAACCAGGCATGTAGAGTCCATCCGTTCACCTTTTCTACGTCGCACAAAGACACGGTGGTTGGATCCAAAGATCTCAAATTTGGACTCATCAGATCAAAGCACAGATTTCCACTGGTCTAATGTCTATTCCTTGTGTTCTTTAGCCCAAACAAGTCTCTTCTGCTTGCTGCCTGTCCTTAGCAGTGGATTCCTAGCAGCTATTTTACAATGAAGGCCTGCTGCACAAAGTCTCCTCTCAACAGTTGTTCTAGAGACGTGTCTACTGTTAGAACTCTGTGTGGCATTGACCTGGTCTCTAATCTGAGCTGCTGTTAACCTGCGATTTCTGAGGCTGGTGACTCGGATAAACTAATCCTCCATAGCAGAGGTGACTCTTGGTCTTCCTTTCCAGGGGCGGTCCTCATGTGAGCCAGTTTCTTTGTAGCGTTTGATGGTTTTTGCCACTGCACTTGGGGACACTTTCAAAGTTTTCCCAATTTTTTGAACTGACTGACCTTCATTTCTTAAAGTAATGATGGCCACTCGTTTTTCTTTACTTAGCTGCTTTTTTCTTGCCATAATACAAATTCTAACAGTCTATCTATTCAGTAGGATTATCAGCTGTGTATCCACCAGACTTCTGCACAACACAACACAACTGATGGTCCCAACCCCATTTATAAGGCAAGAAATCCAACTTATTAAACCTGACAGGGCACACCTGTGAAGTGAAAACCATTTCCGGTGACTGCCTCTTGAAGCTCATCAAGAGAATGCCAAGAGTGTGCAAAGCCGTAATCAAAGCAAAAAGTGGCTACTTTGAAGAACCTAAAATATAAGAAATATTTTCAGTTGTTTCACACTTTCTTGTTAAGTATTTCATTCCACATGTGTTAATTCATAGTTTTGATGCCTTCAATGTGAATCTAAAATTTTCAGAGTCATAAAAATAAAGAAAACTCTTTGATTGAGAAGGTGTGTCCAAACTTTTGGTCTGTACTGTACACTAACATAGATAAAGAGATGTTTAGAAAAAGTATTTTTAAAGATCCTTTATGATATGCTAATGAGTGCAGGGACTAGTTGCAAGGGTGTTAGTTTCTGCACTCCTTCCGTCCTCTTAGCATGATAGCATGCCCACAGGGGCGTGCTAACTTGCTATTTAATGCCCACTGCCCAGCGTCATCAGCAGTTATGCACATATGTATGTCCGTTGTGCCGCCTCAGACACCGGGCTTAATTACACTGTGCATGGATCAGAATGCCCCGCACTTCTGGTCATGCGCAGCATGAAGCTGGGTGTACGCGTCCCGGCTTCAGAGAAGTCTAGTGGGCATGACCGAAAGTGCAGTGACTTCTGATCTATGCGCACTGACCCTAAGCCCGGCGTTCTGATGCGGTGTGACGGACACAAGTACATACATCACCGCTGATGATGTTGGGCAGTGGGCATTGTAAAATGTTATTCAGCATATTAGCACGCCCCTGTGGGCAGGAACTAACAAACTCCGCTCATTAGCATATCATAAAGGATCTTTAGAAATCCTTTTACTAAAAATCTCTTTATGTATGCTACTAGATACAGGGACAGCTAGGCAGGGATTAGGAATATACACCCAGAACTGCTCATGGTTCTGGGTGCATATTGCACATGTTAGGTTCTCTTTAAGGGTACATTTACTGTATAAAATGCCCAATGCCCATTCGACTGTGGTAATGGCAAAGTTCTGCAGAAGACTTCATAGGGATTGTTCACATGTTGAGTTGTTTCAGCTTTTTTGCCACAGAAAAACTCAGCATTTTACAGAACCAGCAAAGTTATTGAGTTTTCTGAAAATTCGTGCACACGCTGCTCACTGTTTCCTTACAGATATTTGAATGCATAGAAGCCATGATAGAGCCGAAGAACCTACCTACATACAGTCCAGCCCCGATACACGAAGAAGCTATATTACCAAGAATTTTAAGGTAAGTTAAACAAGAATCAGGATACGGATTATTTTCCCTACTGGTAGCCATTACATCAGTATAACGGAGCCATTATTGCCATACCTTTACTTTAACAGGTTAAAACCGAATGGCAGTTCTCTTTAAGCATGAAATCCATAGTTTGTGGTAACAACATACTAACTGTGAAAATCTAGTGTCACACAATGACTACCGTGGTTTGGCCGATATACGAGAACCCCCGGCAAGTGCCGCAACACACAGGGTATACAATGTAACGGTGGTCCCTGGCGCTAGGAAAAGGTGCGCAGGGTCACCTCCTAAACTCCCTAATGTCCCTATCACTTCGTTCTGAATCACGTATGTATCCCTGGACTCAGCCCTGTATAGTGCGCACAGCAGCGGGAATGCTTGTTCCGTTGTAGATTAAAAACACAGAGTAAAATAAACAGCAATCATACAAAGCACTCCAAATGACAAGAGGTAATAATGAGGAACAGAGCAGAGGGGCCAAACGAAAAAAAACTAAGGAAAGGTAAAACTCGACACAGATTTCACACAGCAAATGATCTCTGAATGGCTTCCTGGTCTACAGCTCACAGGTTCCCTCTAGAGGCAAGCTAAACAGAAACTATTACCTGGACTGGGAGAGAAGTCTTTATAGCAGAGGTAATTATCAACACAGAACAGCTGACTCTAGCTTTCATCCAGAATTTAGGAGACCAGAGGAGTTAAGTTCACGCTCACACAAGCGTTGAAATTGGATGACCAATGCTAGTCTATGAGGGAGAGCAGTTGGTCAGCTTTTCTTGTATCCAGATTCTGTTAGAGCCGCATCACTCACACCCATTCAAGTGAATGGGTGTGAGAGATACATCGGACTGCACTCGGATGTTATCCCAGTGCAGTGCGATATACGCACAGTCGCATGACACTCGGCTCACGCTCGCAACAGAGCCTGAGCCAGGGGTCATTAGTATATTGCATCCGATGCTCTCGCATCAGATGCCATACACTCGTGTGAGTCCAGCCTAAGAGCTCATGCGCTCGTTGCGTAATAGCATGCATTTACGCTGCGTATTGCACTGCAGCATAAATGCATGCGCCCTGCGTCCCCAGCACAATCTATGTAGATTGTGCATGAGAGGTGCGCACCTTGCTTTTATGAATGCAGCGATTTGGGTGCTAAAATTTTGACCGAAATCCGTGCGTTCATAAAAGCAGCATGTCAATTATTTGTGCATTCTGGATGCAGCCCCCACTCTGTCTATGGTGGGGGCAGCATCCCGAGCGCATGAAATCGGCTTTTTTTACCAAAAATACTGCATTCATTACGCAGTGTTTCTGCAGTGATTTGAAGCACACATGTGCTGTCAAATCACTGCAGAATATTCAGCAGTTACGTGTGCATGAGTCCTAAGGGTTCGGTTCCACTTGGGTTTTGCACGGACGAGTGCAATCCGATAAAATATCTCACTCTACTGCAAAACTATGGGGCAGTGTCCATCTGTGATTGCTTTCTCATGCCATAATTGCGTGTTCTCAGCATGTTGCGTTTAGCAGCAAGTCTCGCCCCCCCCCACAAGTCTATGGAAGCGTGTGAAATATCGCACTGCACTCGCATGTAATCCGAGTGCAGTGCGATATACTCCGAGACAGGCAGTGGAGGAGATGGGGAGAAAGTGCTCCCTCTTCTCTGTAGCTGTGATACTATTGCAAGATCACATCACAGTCGCATGACCCTTGGCTGACGCTCGCAGCAGAGGGTCATTAGCGTATCGCTTCCGATGCTCTTGCATCAGAAGCTATACGCTAGTGGAACTGTACCCTAACCTTAACAGCGCTGGATGAAGGAAAATCTCCACAGCCAGCAGTATTAACCTGAGCAAGTGTGTATGAAGCCCTGTGCTGCGATCTCCTGACACCAGAAATAGGAGAGACCACTCTCCATCGTGGAACCCTCGTGACATCTAATCATGGAAAATAAATTATTAGCTCAAACCAATAGAACTTACAAATGTTAGACCAGCATATGTATTTCAAGTTCACCTCAAAAAGCATTGTTGTCCTTTTATGCCAGAAAAAAGCAGTTTAACTATATAGACTAGTAGTGTTATAGGAATGAGTATTGGCATAGCCCTACAAAACAGTAACCAAACCAATATCAGTGTTAACAAAAAACTATATAGAGCTGATAAAGAGCTCTGGGCACCTGACACAGAACAGAGGATACTTGGGTTACCGGAACACGTTACAAACAGGTCGTGTAGAAGCCTCTTTCCAATATTGGAACTAGAGAACCAGATTTTCTTTCTGTTTAGAACATTTTTTTTTATTTCATATTTAAATAAACTTCTGTAAATGAGAATCCAAATTTTTCGGGATTATCCAAAGGGCAGTGATGGTAGATATGAGTTCCCAACATCCCCATGATCTCTCTTTTTCTCTTTCATAAAAGGTCACAATAGTGAATGTGAAGAATATAAAAATATTAATATATTCCGAAACATGGAGTAAAAAATTCTGTAATGTAAATGATATATGCTACCAGTAGAATCGGTCATACTGAAGAGCTTATTAGCCTTTAACATGGCTGTTACATGATGCCATCTTTCCAATACGTCACATCAAACTTCTGCCAATTGTGTTATGTTTAGATTTTCTTTTTTCTTATAAAAAAAGAAAGAAAATGAAACATGTGAAAGCAACCAGGGCTCAGCTGTGAAGAAGCGGAACTGGACAGCTGGAGTGATGATGCATGTAAATCGCCAGGGCTTGGTAGCAGCTTTTACTATTCAGTTCATAATGAATACCCTCTAGATTCTAGAAGCAAAGTCAACACAATAACTTTTGATATTATTATTGGGTTTCCCTCCTTCCACAATGCCCAGCATCAGTTAAGTGGAGTAAAGCTCACGGCCATTTGTCTCTGGAATAGTGAAAATTCCCCTTCTGATTGATCAATGTCCGGTATTCAAATGTGTGTTTGACATATGCCAGGAGGGGCTTCCTACCTGAATGTACAGTGCCAGCTGGAAAGATTGCACGGTTTTCAGCAGCGCTCCAAAGTTTGATTAAGGAAAATTACCCAACTACAAGACGCAGTAATGACTTTGCTCCACGAGCTCGTTGAAGGCTCATGCTATTTACACAAGTCCATTTGAGGGTTCCATTTGTCTGTTCTGTTTTAAGAACAAAGAGAATTCATTCCCAAACATCACTCCATCGGTCTGGCTTCCATTTGATGTTAGTGGTTAATAGCTTTTTCATCCATTCTAAAAACAGAAACCATAATAATCAATGAGGTCCCTCTACTTCTGTTTGCATCAGATTGCAAATAAGTCCATTTTGAGTAAGAATTTCATTTATATGTTCTTAAAACAGAACAAACCAATGGAACTTACAAATGGATATATGAACAAAGCCTAAAGGCCCATTTACACGCAATGACATCGCTAACGAGATATCGTTGGGGTCACGGAATTCATGACACACATCCGGCCTTGTTAGTGATGTTGTTGCGTGTAACACCTACGAGCGAGTGGTAACAATCAAAAATACTCACCTAATCGTTGATCGTTGACACGTCGTTTATTTTCATAATCTGGTTGTTCGTCGTTCCTGAGGCAGCACACATCGCTACGTGTGACACCCTGGGAACGACGAACAACACCGTACCTGCGTCCTCCGGCAATGAGGTGGGCGTGTCTTTTCTTCGGCTGCTCCCCGCCCCTCCGCTTCTATTGGTCGTCTGCTGTGTGGCATCGCTGTGACGCCGCAGGAACCGCCCCCTGACAAAAGAGGCAGTTTGCCGGCCACAGTGACGTTGCTAGGCAGGTAAGTATGTGTGACGGGGACTAACGAAATTGTGTGCCATGGGCAGCGATTTGCCCGTGACGCACAAACGACGGGGGCGGGTGCTTTCATCAGCGACATCGCTAGTGATGTCGTTGTGTGTAAAGTGGCCTTTACTCTTATTTCCACATGACAATGCTGCAATATCCATAACAAGATACCAACGTTCGTTTCAAAAACACCTTGGTTTGACTTGGACCATTGACTGCAAAAATATATCTATATATATATATGGAGCTGAACTCCAAGATGTAAGACTTTTTCTCTCAAATATTGTTCACAAATTTGTCTAAACCTGGGTTAGTGATCACTTCTACTGGTTTTCTGACTTATTCCAAACCCTCCCCCCCCAATATTGTAAAACTGGACATTTTAGAGTGGCCTTTTATTGTTGCCAGCCTAAAGGTCCAGTCACACTAAGCAACTTACCAGCGATCCCAACAACGATAGGGATCGCTGGTAAGTTGCTAGGAGGTTGCTGGTGAGCTGTCACACTGCGACGCTCCAGCGATCCCACCAGCAACCTGACCTGGCAGGGATCGCTGGAGCGTGGCTACACGAGTTGCTGGTGAGCTCACCAGCAACCAGTGACCAGCCCCCAGTCTCCTAGTTACAGCACACATCAGGTTAATTAACCCGATGTGTGCTGCAGCTAAATGTGCACAGAGCAGGGAGCAGCGCACAATGCTTAGCGCTGGCTCCTTGCTCTCCTAGCTACAGCACACATCGGGTTAATTACCTGATGTGTGCTGCAGCTAAATGTGCACAGAGCAGGGAGCAGCGCACACTGCTTAGCGCTGGCTCCTTGCTCTCCTAGTTACAGCACACATCGGGTTAATTACCTGATGTGTGCTGCAGCTACATGTGCACAGAGCAGGAGCCGGCACTGACAGTGAGAGCGGAGGAGGCTGGTATCAAAGGTAAATATCGGGTAACCAAGGACAGGGCTTCTTGGTTACCCGATGTTTATATTGGTTACCAGCCTCAGCAGAAGCTGGCTCCCTGCTCACTGCACATTAGTTGTTGCTGTCTCGCTGTCACACACAGCGATCTGTGCTTCACAGCAGGACAGCAACAACTAAAAAATGGCCCAGGACATTCAGCAACAACCAACGACCTCACAGCAGGGGCCAGGTTGTTGCTGGATGTCACACACAGCAACATCGCTAGCAACGTCACAAAAGTTGTTCGTTACCAGCCATGTTGCTAGCGATGTTGCTTAGTGTGACGGGGCCTTAAGGCACACCTGTGCAATAATCATGTTGTCCAATCAGCATCTTGATATGCCACACCTGTGAGGTGGATGGATTATATCTGTAAAAGAGAAGTGATCACTAACACAGGTTTAGACAAATTTGTGAACAATATTTGAGAGAAAAATGCCTTTTGTGTGCCTAGAAAAAGTGTTCGATCTTTGAGTTCAGGTCATGAAAAATGGAAGCAGAAAACAAAAGTGTTGTGTTTATATTTTTGTTCAGTGTATAAAATAAGAGCACAAATTGGACCTCTGATGGTGACAGGTTCTCTATAAGACCAAATGAAAATGTTTCTTAAATATATAAATAAACAATGCAATTTTGTAAAATTCTAAGCAACTGAAAAACACTGAATAAAACCTTAGACTTTTGTGCATTCACTTTTCTACCACATCACCATCATGAAACCAATGGCACAAATACTCCTGCAACTCAAGATAAGCATCAAAGAAAAGCCTAAGTAGTTCCTGTCTACCAGGTAACCTGATAGTAAGGTAAGATGTAAAATATTTACCAGCTCCCTTCCATTATTAATGAAGCCTGGAGCTGCAGGGCAAAGTTTGAACAGTGTTGATCAATTCATTTGGAGAAGTAAATGTTCATGCTTACTTTACTAACTTTCAGGTATCCAGCATGGATGTAGATGACACATATATTTAGGAAGTTACATTTTACAGAAATGATATGTTAAGTACAATATAAGATACTTACTACAGTCATGGCCAAACGTTTTGAGAATGCTACAAATATTAATTTTTACAAAGTCTACTGCTTAAGTTTTTCTAATGGAAATTTGCATATACTCCAGAATGTCATAAAGAGTGATCAGCTTAACAGCAATTACTTACAAAGTCAATATTGGCTAAGAAAATGAACTTTAACCCCCAAAACACATTTCAACATCATTGCATTACTGCCTTAAAAGGAGCAGCTAACATTGTTTTAGTGATTGTTCCATTAACACAGGTGTGGGTGTTGATGAGGACAGGGCTGGCGATCAATCAGTCATGATTAAGTAAGAATGACACCACTGGATACTTTAAAAGGAGGCTGTTGCTTGGTATTATTGTTTCTCTTCAGTTAGCCATGGTTATCTCTAAAGAAACACGTGCAGCCATCATTGCTCTGCACAAAAATGGCCTAACAGGAAAGAGTATCGCAGCTACAAAGATTGCACCTCAGTCAACAATCTATCGCATCATCAAGAACTTCAAGGAGAGAGCTTCCATTGTTGCCAAAAAGGCTCCAGGGCGTCCAAGAAGGACCAGCAAATGCCAGGACCGTATCTTAAAACTGTTTCAGCTGCGGGATCGGACTACCAGCAGTGTCGAGCTAGCTCAGCAATGGCAGCAGGCTGGTGTGAGTGCTTCTGCACGCACTGTGAGGCGAAGACTGCTTGAGCAAGGCCTGGTTTCAAGGAGGGCAGCAAAGAAGCCACTTCTCTCCAGAAAAAACATCAGGGACCGACTGATATTCTGCAAAAGGTACAGGGAGTGGACTGCTGAGGACTGGGGTAAAGTCATATTCTCAGATGAATCCCCTTTTCGATTGTTTGGGACATCTGGAAAACAGCTTATTAGGAGAAGAAGAGGTGAGCACTACCACCAGTCTTGTCTCATGCCAACTGTTAAGCATCCTGATACGATTCATGTGTGGGGTTGCTTCTCAGCCAAGGGAATCGGCTCACTCACAGTCTTGCCTAAAAACAAAGCCATGAATAAAGAATGGTACCAGAATGTCCTACAAGAGCAACTTCTCCCAACTGTCCAAGAGCAGTTTGGCGCCCAACAATGCCTTTTCCAGCATGATGGAGCACCTTGCCATAAAGCAAAGGTGATCACTAAATGGCTCATGGAACAAAACATAGAGATTTTGGGTCCATGGCCTGGAAACTCCCCAGATCTTAATCCCATTGAGAACTTGTGGGCAATCATCAAGAGACGGGTGGACAAACAAAAACCAACAAATTCTGGCAAAATGCAAGCATTGCTTATGCAAGACTGGACAGCTATCAGTCAGGATTTGGTCCAGAAGTTGATTGAGAGCATGCCAGGGAGAATTGCAGAGGTCCTGAAGAAGAAGGGTCAACACTGCAAATATTGACTTGCTGCATTCACTCATTCTAACTGTCAATATAACATTTTGGTACTCATAATATGATTGCAATTATATTTCTGTATGTGATGTAAACATCAGACAAACACAATTAAAATCAGAGGGCAACAGATCATGTGAAAATATAATTTTGGTGTCATTCTCAAAACTTTTGGCCATGACTGTACTATAAAATATCTACTAATAATGACCCCAATCACTGATATACATAACATAACCCACTGTTGTATGTAAACAATAGCACCAATGGTAAAAGTAGTCATTGGTATGCCACATCTGTGTAGTCATGCTACAGAACCACATAGCTGCATCATTCACAGACTCTCAATATATAAGCGCATCTTCAGGGCATGCATATACCAGCAAGAGTCCGATGGTAACGATAGGATCATGGGACCATAAGAATCAATTTTACCATAGCTGCATGGATAACAAACAGCCAAAGATTTTATTATGACTATGGGGAGATAAGGTATGCACACCAGTGACTATGTAAGGGGAATACATGAAATAGCAGAAACTGCTGTGTGAATACTGACTTGAAAAATCCAATAGCTATATGTAAGAGTGAAAATGTGAAAAATGGAATCTGCATTACTGCCATGAACATATGAATAAAGAGAAATTTAGCTACTGAATTGATCAATGCAATAGAGCCCCAACACTACGCCAAAGTATTTCTCTACGTTGGGGTCCCTAGCTTGTGTGTGTCCTCTCATGCAGTTAAAAAACTTACCGTGTATGGGAAGCTGAGACCCAGGCTATTTATGCGTATCATGTGGATTGGCAATAGGTGTGGTTGGGGAGGGTTCACAAACGAAAAACTACAAACAAGCTTAGTTTAGTAGTTTTTCGTTTGTGAACCCTCCCCAACCACACCTATTGCCAATCCATATCATACGCATAAATAGCCTGGGTCTCAGCTTCCCATACACGGTAAGTTTTTTAACTGCATGAGAGGACACACACAAGCTAGGGACCCCAACGTAGAGAAATACTTTGGCGTAGTGTTGGGGCTCTATTGCATTGATCAATTCAGTAGCTACATTTCTCTTGATTCATATGTTCATGGCAGTAATGCAGATTCCATTTTTCACATTTTCACTCTTGCATATAGCTATTGGATTTTTCAAGTCAATATTCACACAGCAGTTTCTGTTATTCCATGTATTCCCCTTACATAGTCACTGGTGTGCATACCTTATCTCCCCATAAAGATTTTATTATGGTGATGGCTCTAAGTAAGCCTTGCTTCATATATCCTAATATGAGTATATAGCCAGATATAGTGGGGCTGTGGGTAAAACTTAAGCGGGCTTTACACGCTACAATTTATCTAACGATGTGTCGACGGGGTCACGTCATAAGTGACGCACATCCGGCATCGTTAGTTACATTGTAGCGTGTGAAACCTCCGTGCGATTGCGATTGAATGTTAAAACGTTGATCGAATGCACGTCGTTCAATCACTAAAAATTGAACATCAGGTTGTTCAATGTTCCCGAGGCAGCACACATCGCAGTGTGTGACACCCCGGGAGCGATGAACATCTCCTTACCTGCGTCCCGCGGCTCCCAGCTGCAATGCGGAAGGAAGGAGGTGGGCGGGATGTTTACGTCCCGCTCATCTCCGCCCCTCCGCTTCTATTGGCCGGCTGCCGCGTGATGTCGTGGTGACGCTGAACGTCCCTCCCACTCCAGGAAGTGGATGTTCGCCGCCCACATCGAGGCTGTATGGATGGGTAAGTACGTGTGACGGGAAATAATCGTTTGTGCAACACGGTCAACAAATTGAACGTGCTTCACATACGATGGGGACGGGTCACATCGCATATGATATCGATAACGAAATTGTAAGGTGTAACGCAGCCTTTAAATGGGTCCTCAAAAGGTAACATTGCACCATCACACAGAAACGTGGATTTACACAAGACAAGCTCATTACAGACTGGTAAATGAGTGGCGATCATTCATGTTGCCTTCGCTGGTTTACTGGCCTTTTTACATTGGCTGACAATGATTGATGAGGTATGAATGATTTCTAATAGGTCATATAGTCCCCATACAATATCATGTTATTGACCGCACATGTCCTGTTTACACCGGGCAATGTGCTGCTCCACAACAATTTTTGTGTTGGCATAAATGACCCAATCACCCCATAAATGAGCTTCATTCTGCACATTTGTTGTGTGATTTCCAACATGTTTACATCAAGAACTCTCTTGTGTGACGCTGGTATTTATAAATATGGATACTACAAACACACTATTTGTTACATTCACACGCACTATATTACACACACACACACACACACACACACACACACACACACACACACACACACACACACAAACTACGTTACACACACTGTTGCAAATATATAAACACAGCATGTTGCACATACACTTGTGTGTATTGACCAGCACTCATCCTCCTAAAGGGAATCTGCCAGCAGGTTTTTGCTATAAATCTGAGAACAGCATAAAATAGGGCAAGAAATCCTGATTCCAGCCATGTACCACTTACTGGGCTGCCTGGTATAGTTTTCATAGAATGGTTATTTTGCCTGATGTAGATGTAGTAGAGCCAAGTCTTCTCGGTTGGGTATAATCTCGCCCACACCCCAGTCTGGCACCTTTTGTACACTGTACATTGTGAGCATGTTGTCACTGGTGGGAGTGGGTTACACTGATTAGCCTGACTGCCTGTTCTGTGAACTGTTGTCCAGTAGTGTTAACCTCCTCCTTGAAAAATTCTGATTATATTGAAACTACAGTGCACAGCCTAATAAGTGACACATCTCTGGAATCAGGCTCTAGTGTCCTATATTATGCTGCTCTCAGAACAAATAGCAAAAACCTGCTGTCGGATTTTCCGTTAAGAAGCAGACCAGATTGGAGATACAATAAGATCTGCTTGTGCTCATCTAGAATAAAGTAATGCTGTTAGGGAAGAATCCTGCTTATGCAGTCAAACCACTTGTTTTGTAACAAATCAAAACATTTTGTAGGAAGAATGGATTTTTCCATTAAGTGGTAAGATATCATATCAAGAAGTAATACGAGTGAATACTAAAATGGAGACAGCGGTAAAACAAGTCAAGGAATAATTGAGTCTGCAACTGGCAAAGGTACAGTATTGTCACTATTGGCCAGACACTTCGTGCAGATTCCGGTCTGTACTGTTCTGTAAGCAGGACATATAATACTATATGTAAAACCTGCAAAATCATGTATCTCAATATATATAACAGCATTGTCCAACAATCACAAAGACACACAGCAAAATGTGGGAATTTCTGCAGCTAATTTCCACACTTATCATTTAACACTATGTCTACATGGGTGATTTGAGTCTCTGTATCAGAACAATGGACCACCAACTCAACAAATTAATTGGCACAGATTTTTAGGCCTAAAACTGACATCATGTTATAAGGTGGATATTCATTTTAATGAGGTTGTCCAACTAAAAAAATGCAGAAAAAATTGATGCTTCAAATATATATATAATATAAGAATAGAGTGTTATACCCACCCACTCTACCCCCTGTGGCTGCTCCAGTGGCCTCCTCCTATTACGTCCTATTCTTCGGAGTGGTCTGTCCTTTAGCCATTTTAACCATCCTCGCTTCTGTACTTTTTTCTGTAGTCAGATACAACCCCTATATAAATCCAACACTTTCGTTTTTGCTCCCATTTTTCATGAGCTGAACTCAAAGATCTAAGCCTTTTTCTGTGCACACAAAAGGCCGTTTTCTTTCAAATATTGATCACAAACGTGTCTAAATCTGTATTAATGATCACTTCGCCTTTGCAGAGATAATCCATCCATCTCACAGGTGTGGCATATCAATATGCTGATTAGCCAATATGATTACTGCACAGGTGTGCCTTAGGCCTCTTTCACACGTCCGTGAAAATCACGCACGTTTTTCACGGACGTGTGAAAGGTGCGTATTGCCCTCCGCGAGCCGTGTTTTTGGCACACGTGTGTTCTCCGTGTGTTATCCGTTATAACACATAGAGAACGTGAACTTTCTGCTCACCTGTCCTTGGCGTTGCTGTCCGTGGTGCTGATCTTCGGTCTCCGATCCTGCCGACTCCCCGTTGCTGCTGCTTCCGGCAGCAGTGAAGTGAATATGCAATGAGCATAATGAGCGGCGGTCGGAAGCAAGTGACAGCAGTAGCAGAGACACTACAATAGTAATTTGTATATGAAAACAACACAATGAAGTCTACTGGTATGTTTTCAAACCCATGCTTTCTTTTTTACCTTCAAGGTGTGTGCACACTGCAGATTTGGTGCAGCTTTTTCCTGCATCAAATCTGCACCATCTGACAGAAAAAAGCACCGAAAAACACACGCATTTTAGAGCGTTCTTTGTGCATTTTTGCAGCATGCATTCTTTCAATGAAGTCAATGGGTGGAAGGGCTAAAAAACGCAGGAAAAACCTCACCAACAATTGACATGCTGCAGTTTGTTTTCTGCACCAAATCTGCATGTAAAAAATAAGCAACGTGCGTACAGGACTTCAGAATTCTCATTGACTTTGCTGAAATTGCTGACAAGAAGAGAGAAATGCAGATATGGGCAACAAACTGCATAAAAAAAAAAAATCGCATAAAAAACGCACTGCGCGCACACAGCCTCATGCATGACAAACAAACAATTCATTAAAAGCACAACTCCAGATTTTTTTTCTGCACCATTGGAGTGGTTCTTTACATGTAGGTCCCCTGCCCCCTGGATTATTCTCACCTTCCTGTAGCTTCATCTTCATCAGAAGTTACGGGCACAAGTTTGCGCCTCGCGGCCTGAGCAGCATCGGTAAAAGGTGAAGCCACCGGAAGGTGAGTATATGACAGGGGGCTAAGATTAAGCATCACTCCAGCGCTGAAAAAAATGCTGGAGTGGTGCTTTAAGAGAATGTCAATATCTAAGAGATGAATTGAAGCTACTGCAGAAAAGGATCAAGTAGACGAGTGATTTAATTTTATAAAGTATTTAGATATTTTTTAATCAGCTGTATTTTGCATTGAACGAGGTGATGAAACATATTACCTGTTGGATCATGTAAGAAGCGTACTTGACCTTTTGAAAAGCACTTTAAATTAAAGACTTCAGTCAACTTTCCAGCTCCAAGCTAGACCTAATCAAGGAAAACCTCCCCTCACTCCTTCTATGATAGAAAGGCTCCATACATGATATGAAATCTGTGGGCATTCTACATTTTTTTTTAATATCTTCAGAATAAAAAAATGTGCATCATAGGTCCTTCATGTGCACCATGGGCCTTCCAGGTGTACCCTAGGCGTTCCATGTACACCATAGGCAATCCAGCTACACCATAGGTGCTCCATGTACACCATAGGCCCTCTATGTGCACCATACGCCCTCCATGTGCACCATGGGCCTTCCATATGGACCATAGTCACTCCATGTACACCATAGGCCCTCCATGTACACCATAAGCCCTCCATGTACACAATAGGCCCTCCATGTACACGATAGGCTCTCCATGTACACCATACGCCCTCCATGTACACCACAGGCTCTCCATGTACACCATAAACCAGGGGTGGGCAATTAATTTTCCCATGGGGCCGCATGAGAAATTGGGATGGTTTTAGAGGGCCGAACTAATATAATTAACTCAGTTTTACCCAATACTGTATATAGCATATATACTATCCCTTCAAATACAAACAGTAAGTTACGGACTGTGTGACCCCTCGTGGCCCTGCACGCACACATGTCCTTTTTTTCTCTGGCAGCACGGGTGTCACACGGACCGCACACTGATGTGATCTGTGTGACATCAGTGTGACAAATACCAGAGAAAATACGGGTCTTTTTAATAAAAAGATTTTCTATATTTACCTCTCTCCAGCGCTGCTGTCTCTGGCTCCTTATCACTGGTAATTATACTCACTGAATATTCACTGCAGTGAGCAGCTGGAAGCAGGGACAGCGCTGGGGACCGCATCGCTGGGTGAGTATACAGGTGTGTGTGTGTGTTGAGAACCTGGAAGCCGGAGCATCTCGGGGACTCGTCACAGTTCCCAATGAACTCTGATGAACCCATGAAGCTGTAGCGTGGGTGTCGCAGGGGGGTCATCAGAGTTCATTGGAAACTCTGATGACCTTCTGGAGGTCACTGTGCTTGCAGAATACTCACCTGTCCCTGCGGTGATGTCCTCAACGGTGCTGTGCCCGGTGCTGTCATCGCGATGCTCCGGCTTCCAGGTCCTGAGTGCGGTGAATAATCAATGAATGAGCAGTGGTCAGGAGCGGGAGGCAGCAGAGCTGAAGAAAGCAGGTAAATATGGAAAATCTTTTTATTTCACAGACTCGTGTTTTCTCCGGTACCTGTCACACGTATGCAAACAGGTACCGGAGAAACGCAATCAGGCCCTGTAATGGCGGTATGGCGCTGCAGGGGGCGGGGAGAGAGCACGTGGTACCCGATGTAACTCCAGTACCACTCGCAGTTACGGGCTTTTCTCTCTGCACGCACGCACACGTACATACACACACGCACACGCTATATACATATATACACAAACAATCCCCATATACTACATCACTACACCCCCATATACACCTGTAATATACATCACTACACCCCCATATACACCTGTAATATACATCACTACACCCCCATATACACCTGTAATATACATCACTACACCCCCATATACACCTGTAATATACATCACTACACCCCCATATACACCTGTAATATACATCACTACACCCCCATATACACCTGTAATATACATCACTACACCCCCATATACACCTGTAATATACATCACTGCACCCCCATATACACCTGTAATATACATCACTGCACCCCCATATACACCTGTAATATACATCACTACACCCCCATATACACCTGTAATATACATCACTACACCCCTATATACACCTGTAATATACATCACTACACCCCCATATACACCTGTAATATACATCACTACACCCCCATATACACCTGTAATATACATCACTGCACCCCCATATACACCTGTAATATACATCATTAGACCCCTATATACACCTGTAATATACATCACTACACCCCTATATACACCTGTAATATACATCACTGCACCCCCATATACACCTGTAATATACATCACTACACCCCCATATATACATGTAATATACATCACTACACCCCCATATACACCTGTAATATACATCACTACACCCCCATATATACATGTAATATACATCACTACACCCCCATATATACATGTAATATACATCACTACACCCCCATATACACCTGTAATATACATCACTACACCCCCATATACACCTGTAATATACATCACTACACCCCTATATACACCTGTAATATACATCACTACACCCCTATATACACCTGTAATATACATCACTACACCCCTATATACACTTGTAATATACATCACTACATCCACATATACATCACTAGACCCCTATATACTACACCTGTAAAACTACATTGCCATATACTACATCACTACACCCAAATATTAGTCACCAGTTACCCCCCCCTCCCCTCCACTTCCCCCATTGTCCCCCTCAGGTTTCTAGTCACCACTCACCTTTCCCTCCTCAGGCACCTCCGTACGGGCTCCCGCTGACATCCTTCTTCTCTTGTACGGCCCCCCCGCTGAGCGGCTTCCGCTCTCCGTACGGGCCCCGGCTTCTGCAGCTTCTTCTCCTGCCGGGGCGGGAACTTTTCAAATGACACACACGCGCGCCGTACTGACGACATCAGGGCGCGCGCGTGTGTGTCACAGAGAAAGTGCCGGCAGGAAACAGAGGACAGATTCCTGCGTTCCGCTGCTGCACTGTGCGGTGCTGCAGTATCTGTCCTCTGTTCCTTGCCGGCACGCAGCGTGTGATGAGGGCAATCTGACCACGGGCCGCCCGGAGCCTGGAGCTCCGGACAACAGGTCAGATTGCCCTCATCAGTGACCGGCCAGCAAGGACACCCGGAGCCAGGCGGGCCGGTCACAGAGAGTAGGCGGGCCGGATGTGGCCCGCGGGCCGCCCCTTGCCCAGGTCTGCCATAAACCCTCCATGTGCACTATAGGTCCTTCATGTGCACCATGGGCCTTTCCATGTGGACCATAGGGCTCCATGCACATCACAGGGCCTCCATGTACACCATAGGCACTCCATGTACACCATAGGCCCTCCATGTACACTATAGGCCATCCATGTACACTATAGGCCCTCCATGTACACCATACGCCCTCCATGTACACCATACGCCCTCCATGTGCACCATAGGCTCTTTATGTGCGGTATAAGTCCTCCATTGACACCATAGGCCCTCCCTATGCTGCATTATAGGGCTTCTTTGCAATATTATATTCTCACTAAAACCTTTTATATAGTGTCAAGTTTTTTCTCATAGATTTCATATGACAAATGTTTAAGGCTCTGCACATTTTGCTACAAAATCATATACAGTGGAACTTTGGTTTAAGAGTAACTTGGTTTGAGAGCATTTTGCAAGACAAGCAAAGCTTGTTACAAATTTGTAACTTGGTTTAAGAGCAATGCTTTGCAATAAGAGCAAATACTCACTGTGCACACGTCTGGTTCTGTCCTTTGACCACAATCAGTCCTGCTCTGCAGGTAACTTTCTGTCCATATGTACTGTATACAATATACCATTGCACAGTACAGTATATACTATATATAGCATTTCTATCAATTTGCATTTGTGGATACAGTATTGTACTCTCTTTCGGCTAACCAGTGCAGCACATTGCTTATACAGTACCTCCCGCACACCAACAATTCTTTTGGATGCTAATGTGAAGTTTAATTTGTTTTACGTGTTTTTACTGTACTGTACAGTATTTTGTATTAGTGTACTGTAATAATTTTATATGAATATGTGACGCCCTGGACTAGTCAGGTCGTCCCAGGTAGTCCCACACACACACACACCCTCCCTAATAAGGTGACAGCAGCCAAACTTCAAAACCCTTGTCACCTCCCTCCAGGTTTGATGTCCACACCAGGGGGGTGGAGTCAGGTGGTTGGCTCCGCACACTGAGGAGTTCACAGGCCTGGAGGCGGGAAAAACAGTAGTTCTATGTAGATTAGCTTTGACAGTGGACTGGAGTAGTCAAGTTCAAGGGCAGACCTGTGCCCAGGCCTGCCATAGTCTACCAGGTGTCTGGGTTGGAGCCCAGTCACCTCTGACAAGGAGGAAGACGCTGGTGGCCGCCTGCAGGAGCTGGGATTACAGCCGGTGGAACCGTAGGGACCGGGGTTGGGCGGTGGCCCGCCGGTACCGAACCGGGGAACCGATTGGAAACCGGAGCACCAGGAGGGGTACTGAGACCCAGTACGAGGCCCAGAAACAACTAGGCTAAGTCGAATCAACTGATTGAGGACTGGACTTTAGGACCTTTCCCACATAAGACCCGACTGAAGACAACAGCCCAACCATTAGGGTAAAGCCACCACCAGGGCATAGAGACCCAAGGGGCCAGCATCTGCGGGCAAACAGGGCTCTCCCGACACACAGCAAGCCAGGGAGCGGACTACCGTTGCTTAGGCAAAGAGTCATAACGTCTACACTAAGGAGGTACAGGAGAAAGGCGGAAACCACTAACCTGTTAAGGGGAAGCTGGAGCCGGCTGCGGGCACCGTTCATCATCCCATTTGGTTTACCAGAGACTCCAGCGTGTTGTATCATAGTGAGTACACTAGTGCCTTCGGACCGCGCACCGCGCAGCACCGCACTAGCACCCAGCACGCACCCGCTCCCCCGCCTCAGCACCTCCTTCGGGCCCCTGGGACCATCACTCCCCTACCCACGGAAGGGGTAAAAACTAAGCTGCGCAACACCGTCCCCGGGAGGCCTAGTCAACGGCAGCGGTGGTGTCAATCCAATCACCACAACCCGTGGGTGGCGTCACAAACTTAAATCCCCTACAAACCACCACGGCCCCGACCGTGGAACTCCCCACCGAAGTCCCTGCGTGTAGCGCCAACTCCCTTTCAGAGCGACATGACCCCCGGGTCCGTGGAGAGCTTGAGCTACCCACCAACGAGCACGGATCCGAGCGGCTCGGGAGCCGGCCGAGCCCGCGGGGCGGTACAAATACAGTACATTATTTTGTATTACTGTAATAAGTTTGCAAAAATACAGTAAATATTTTTGGGTTGTGGAACAAATTGTCTGCGTTTCAATTATTTTCTATGGGAAAATTTGCTTTGATATAAGAGTAACTTGATTTAAGAGCACACTCCCAGAACCAATTATGCTCGTAATCCAAGGTTCCACTGTACATGGTATAAGTTATTTGGTTCTCAGGTGTATGACGTGACGTTCATTAAACTGTGCACAAAAGCAGTAGTCTCAAAAAGTCTAATAATTTTGTTGCTATGCAACCTCCAAAAAACATTAGCGCGACAATCTATTGCAGCTCAACACTGTAGCTAGGCTTTCCTTTACACTGCCCAATATCTAGGATAGGGTAATGTGGCTAGTTAGAGGAACTGTTAGCTAGTTAGTATCAAAGGGGTGATCCAAACCCTTGCTGTGGAGCATCTTTCAGCATTACTGCCAATTTTTAATGGGAACCAATCACCAGGATTTTCATATATAACCTAAAGCCAGTGCTATACTGGCACTATCAGGCTGATTCTATACATACCTGTAGCGGTCAGCTCGGATGTACAGGTTTTGAAATCCAAAAAAGTAAAGTTTATAAAATTATCTGCTTGAGTGAGAGCAGCTGAGGATCAGATAATATCTGGGAGGGTATGCGTAGTTATCCCCTCCCCCTGTTATAATTAGCATAAGTATTATGCAATCAATGTCATACCCATGTGACCAGAAGGGGCGGGGCCTCAGCCAACAAAGCTGATACCAGGAAGCCACATTTTCCTATTGGCTGAGACCCCGCCACCTCACACCTTCCAGATAAAGGAAGGTGCTGGATTGTTAAAGGGTTTGTCCAAAGGTAAAATTCAATTTAATTTTAATTGTTATCTATTTGATGATATAGTCTAAGCTATTTTCTAATATACTTGTACTAAAAATTCCCTACTGTTTCCTAACTACAATATTTAACTACTATTTTATTATTTTTTCCATTTCTTATGTGACGATTATTCATTTGAGAATTTCAGTGCAAGCTGGAATACTCAAACAAAGTGCCATCAGGGAGCAGAGTCTGTGGCAGTTTCCCCTCCCTGAAATGAAGTGCTACTATGACGCTCATTTCAGGGACTGATCTGTCCCTCTGTGTCACTCTCTGCTGTCCCTGCTTTGTCCCTGCTCTGTATGTCCCTTCCTGCGCTATGCACAGCACCCACTCTGTTATCGGCTCAGAACATTAATAATCAGAGCGGTGTCTATACCCGGCATGCAGGAAACTTGCACTTCCCCTGCTAGTGACGTCACTTGTCTCCTGCATGCCAGGTATAGATGTTTCGGGCGGGGGGCGCTGCTGCTTCTGGGGCTGCTCGGATCCGGGTTACTGCTGCGGCTCGAGTGGTGACCGGACCCAGGCTCGCACGGCCGTCTGTCCTCACAACCGTTGTAAAGGGGGATATTTACAGGGGATTTATTGTGTCTATGACGCCACCCGTGGGTTGCGGTGAGGGATGATGACACCGCCACTGCCTGGTGATGGGGCGCCCTGGGCTGATGGAGCGGGGCAGCAATATGGGTTCCCCTCCACGAGTAGGGGAGGTGTAGTCCCGGGGCCCGCGGTGGACACGGGAGTAATGGCTGCTGGAGGTGGCGCTCCGGGTTGGACCAGTGGTCAATTGTGTTCTCACAGTTCAGTAATTTCACACAAGTCCAGTGATAAACCAAGTTGCCAGTGAGCGGCTGCCGTTGGAGGGTGTATTCGGGTCCAACACCCTGGTTAGTGAACAGGTGTCCCTTCCCCCTGCCTGTTGTGTTTGTCTCTCCTGTTGGACGACTTCGCATGGAACGGAGAAGTCCACTCCCAGTTCTGTATGTATTTGGGAGCTTTGGCTCACGAAATCTGACCCTTGGGATCTCTGTGGGTTCTGACAGACACCCTATCCCCCGCGTTGGGCTTCCGTTTCACTCTCTGAGCTTCGGGAGAACAAGGCCTGAAACCTCGTCCTCTGCTGGTGAATTAACAAGGGGCATACAACCTTCCTCGTCCTGGGGTCCAGGCACCTTGTCTTTGCACGGCCTCCGGACCTGATTCCCGCTGTCGGCACCGGCGGGCTACGACCCTGCCTCGGTCTACTTAAGGTTTCCCGTGACCGGATCTCCATCGCCTGTCGCCCTGTTCACCGTCTGCAACCTAGCCGGGTTGTCCAGGGGCCCCTACCCCTGACTAAACTTCACAGTCTGCACTTGTCTTCCACTCACTACTACTCCTCCACTTAACTTTCAGCACTCTCTGCTTGAACTCTAAAACTTGTCTATTTTGTTCCCGCCACTGACACCTCAGGACCCCTAGGTGGGCATTCTCATCCGCCTGATCCCGCCCACTGGTGTGCCCTTATTATCATGAGGGGGTGGTTAGGCTTTTATATCTGTGTTGTACCTGAGTGTGGGTTTCTGGTGGTAAAAAGGAGGATGGACACTTTTGTGACTATCTGGTTTTGCTGGTTTTGCCAGGGCGTCACAGAGACACCACTCTGTTTGCAGCTGAATATTACTGATTGGAACCGATAACAGAGCGGACGCTGTGCACTGTGCAGATCGCACAGTGCACAGCGCAGGGAGGAACAAAGCAGGAACACAGCAGGGATAGACCAGACCCCGAAATGAGCGTCAAAGATGACGCTTCGTTTCAGGGAGGGGCAGGGGCTGTGACAGTGACAGCAGCCTCTGCCTCATCCCTGAAACAAAGTGTCACTAGTGATACTCATTTCAGTGACAACTCTGGTCCCTGCTGTGTACCTGAGCTGTGCACTGTGCACTGTGCGACTGTACAGTGACAGTGCCCGCTCCATTGTCATCTCAACTTTGCAGAAATGAGCCATCAACACCCGACGTCCAAGGTATCAGCACTGAAGAGCGGTGACATCAGAAACAATACTGCTCAACAGCATCGCAAGGCATTGCACAGTGCAGTGTGAACCGGAACATCTCAGCAGCGGTAACGTTACTGATGTCACCGCTTCTCAGCATTGCCAGGCCTTGCACAGTGCAGTGTGACCCGGAACGTCTCAACAGCGGTAATGTTACTGATGTCAGCGCTTTTCAGCATCGGCAGGTCTTGCGCAGTGTGACCTGGAAGTCTGAAGACTGGTAACGTTACTGATGGTCCCTTTATTTTTTTGAGCAGTATACACTGAACCTTAAAGGGGTTTTCCCATGAACTAAAGGCTACTTTACACGCTGCGATATCGGTCCCGATATCGCTAGCGTGGGTACCCGCCCCCATCTGTTGTGCGACACGGGTAAATCGCTGCCCGTGCCGCACAACATCGCGCAGACCCGTCACACATACTTACCTGCCCGGCGACGTCGCTGTGAACGGCGAACCGCCTCCTTTCTAAGGGGGCGGTCCGTGTGGCGTCACAGCGACGTCACTAACGCCGCCCAATAGAAGCGGAGGGGTGGAGATGAGTGGCCGGAACATCCCACCCACCTCCTTCCTTCCTCATAGCGGCCGGGAGGCAGGTAAGGAGAGGTTCCTCATTCCTGCGGCATCACACATAGCGATGTGTGCTGCCGCAGGAGCGACGAACTACATCGTTACTGCTGCAGTAACGATAATCGAGAATGGACCCCCATGTCACCGATGAGCAATTTTGCACGTTTTTGCAACGATGCAAAATCGCTCATCGGTGTCACACGCAGCAACATTGCTAATGCGGCCACAAAATTCCGTGACCCCAATGACTCCGCATTAGCGATGTCGCAGCGTGTAAAGCCCCCTTTAGTTAAATTTAAAGTTGATTTTAATCAATAGATTTTGGACCTTTTAGTCACCACAATCTGCATGCTTTTCCTTCTCCAGCAAAGTCTATGAGATTTCAGGTTTGCTGTGCACACCTTGCTTCTTTTTGGCCTGCATTTTTGTGGTGACCATAAAACTGCAGCATGTCAATTCTTTTAGCGTTTTCCTTGCGTTTTTCACCCATTGGTGACAAAAAAAAAACGCATGAAAAGCGCATGGTCAAAAAACACACCAAAAACGCATGCATTTTTTGATGCTTTTTTTTGCCACAAGATGTGTTTTTTGGGCATAGGGTGCATTTTTGTGGTTATAACAAAACTGCAGCGTGCGGACATACCCTTAAGATGTCTTATCACTTTTACCACATGGTGAATGTTAGAACAAAAAAAAAAAATCTTAATTGCTGGTTTTTATTCGTGCTGCATCCCCAAAATTGAATTAGAAAGCGAAATATCTACCGTATATAATTTTTTTTTTTTTTATTTCAAATAAAGGATTTTTCGGTGTTTGTGTTTATTTACTTTTTCTACAGTTTAGTGATGGGGGGGTGTCTCAGTGACGCCTGCCATCAGTAAGCTAGGACTTAGTGGCAGTTATAGGCTGCCCTTAACTCCTTATTTCCCCGATTGCAACCGCACCAGGGCAACGGGAAGAGCCGGGTAGAGTCCCGGAACTGTCGCATCTAATGGATGTGGCTATTCCGGGCAACTGCTGGCTGATATTTTTAGGATGGGGATCTCCCCATAACGTGGCGCTCCCCATACTGAGAATACCAGCCCACAGCTGTGTGGCTTTATCTTGGCTGGGTATTATTTGGGGGGGGACCGCACGTTCTTTTTTTAAATTATTTATTTATTTTACTGCACGATATAGACATGCCCACCGGTGGCTGTGATTGGTTTCAGTGAGACAGCTGTCACTCAGCGTGGGGGAGTGTCTGACTGCAACCAATCATAGGCGCTGGTGGGTGGGGGAAACAGGGAATACGAAATGGAATAATGAGCGGCCGGCATTTTCAAAAGAGAAGCCGCCACAGTGTGAACGTTGTGCAGCACCAATGATCGGGGATCGGTGAGTATGAGACAGGGGGTGGGTGGGAGAGACTGACCGACAGAGAGAGAGAGAGACCGAAAGACCTGCACTTGTTATGTCAAATAAACATGCAGATGGCAACAAAAATGCAGTGCAAACGCACTGCTTAGCATTTTGGTAGCGTTTTTCAACAACTCATTGATTTCAATGGGTGTAGAACGCTGCCAAAACGCACAAAAGAAGTGACATGCTGCTTTTGTAAACGCAGAGATTTTGTCAAATTTTTGTCAATCAAAACACTGCGTTTAGAAAAGCAGCATGCGCACGAATTTTGTCAAAATCCCATAGATTTTGCTTGAAAACCAAAACTCATGCATTTTGACAATGTGACGCTGCTGCTTAAAACGCTGCGGAAACGCAAGTAAAAACTCAACATGCGCACGAGCCCTTCTATAGGATCACTTTTGACTTGCGCTCTCCTGGGATAGTCCCGCCTGCCCTCCCTCTTGAGGTGTAGCAGGGTCATGGTGGCTGTAGGCGGTTGGGGTGGGTCCTTGAAGTTGGTGTAAATTTTTAATGGGGGTTCATGGAGATATTGATTCCTTTAATTTCACGGTTTTGGTTGGTGGTCTGATGATTTGGGGGACCGCCAGCAATGGAATGCCGGGTCCCGTGTCTTGTATTTATCCCTTCCCCCCTTCTATATTGGTGCTCCCGAGTTGGTGGTTATGGCTGGGAGTAAGTGTGTTCAAGGGAAGTTAATGTTAATAAGGTTATTATTGGTAATCACCAGATTTATGAGCTTCCACCCAATCTAAGTTATTTAATGATGTTTATATGTTAATTAAAAGGCTGCTGTGGCCATTTCATCCAATCCTGTTGTTTGTTGTTTATTTCATAGCTGTTGGAAGTAAGTGGACAAGAGAAAAGGTGATATGGTTGGGTCACCGGAACTCAACTATACCAAAGTCAAGTTGTATGTTTTCCAACTGACTCTTTTTTTATAAGGTTTTAAAAGGAAGGTTCTTTTAAAGGGAACCTGTCACCAGATTGTGGGCCTATAAGCTATGGCCACCACCAGTGGGCTCTTATATACAGCATTCTATCATGCTGTATATAAGAGCCCAGGCCACTGTGTAGAACGTAAAAATCACTTTATAATATTTACCTAAGGGTCGTTGTGGTGAAGACTGGTTGGATAGGTGTTTCCATTCTTCGGTACTGGCGCCTCCTCTTTCGGCCATCTTTGTCCTCCTTCTTCTGAAGCCTGGGTGCATGATGCGTCACTGAGATCCTGCGCAGGTGCACTTTGATCTGCCCTTAGCAGGTCAAATGAAAATATTGTAGTGCGCCTGCGCAGGACCTCAGTGCCGGCTTGTGTGCATGACGTAGGACGTGTCATGCACCCAGGCTTCAGAAGAAGGACAAAGATGGCCAAAAGAGGAGGCACCAGTGCCGAAGAACGGAGACGACCATCTGACCAGTCTGCACCACACTGCCCCTTAGGTAAGTATTATAAAGGGATTTTTACGTTCTACACAGAGGCCTGGGCTCCTATATACAGGATGTTAGAATACGTATATAAGAGCCCACTGGTGGTGGCCACAGCTTATAGGCCCCAAATCTGGCGATAGGTTCCCTTTAAAATTTAAAGTTGGTGCTTTTCTTAACCACGTCAATTCTGCCATGTGTGACCCCTGCCAAATAAGCATTCTAAATGAGAATGTAATTTTCTTCTTTTTAAGACATCTATTTGCAAATTTTCAGTTAACTACTCCCTCTTTAAGGCAATATGGTTTCTACATCTATTGTTCCACTGGTCAATCCAAAATGTACAGACAAATCCCAAAGTGTTATGTTGGTAAGAGCGCAGCACATCCAGGATAGAGCAGGGAAGTTTTTCTCTCAAATGTCACTGAATTCAACAAATATTAACTGAAAATTCCGAGCAGAATGAATACCGTATATATGGAGTTACCATGGAAACAATAAAAAGTATTTGCAGGTCAACTATTGCTTTAACAATACAAAACATTTTTATTAAGATTACTCAAGCTGTTATTGTCAAATAAATCTTATGGAAGTAAAGTTATAATATAAAAAGAAACTCCTAATATATGCTGGAACTAAACCCATTCTTTTGGTACTAATTATAATGTTCTGGAACATTTTTTACAGGTTAGCCCACACTGACGTAATGACCATAAGAACTTGCATTTGTTCCAGAGTTTACATTGTACATGACCATGAAAATATAACCTAAGAACAAAAGTATTAATATACCTTGGATAATACAGAAACCTATAGACAGATTGTTAATGCAAACTTTCCGACTCTCCAAGACGGTCCGGGAGGCTCAATGACTCTAGAGATCTCCTTGACTAACATAGTTTTTTACAAATCACCTATAAACCCTCAGCGCTTCCAGAAGCTTCTTCCCATGGAAGGGGCATGGTATTAGGGAAAATGGCAAATAACTGCATGATTACGTAACAGTATAGTAAATAGAAAGCAATCATGGGTGACTACTCTGTAAAAAAGTATGGTGGGTGGGCCAGTAATGGTTAGATTTGGTTATTGTTATGATGTCCTATTGATGCCAAATACATAATGGCAAACAAATACACCAAATGGCCCCTAAAGTGTTAATCGGAGGCAAGTAAAGAATACTGTCCCTTATCTGAGAATAGACATAGCCCTATATAGTGTAAGGATATTCCTATGGCTAACATTGATGATAAATTAAGACATGCCTCAAGTGTCTGATCATTGGATTATCATCTGCTAAGACCCCCAAGATGCATACAATAGGTTTTTGTACTATCAAGACAACTTGCTAGTAGACATTAAGACCCTGATTCATCAAAGTGTTTTTGGCAGAAAATTAGTGTAAAACTCTTTGAAAAGTTGCAAAATATTTACGCAATATTGAGATGTGCAAAAATATTGGGACTTGGCGTATTCACAGCACTTTCGAGGAGCCCTAGCCGCTGCCATGGAGTGTCTCCTTCTACACCTGCCCATCAAATTCATCAATACTGGCGGCATTTCCCTGACTAGTGTAACCTTTCTGCCAAGGAGCACACCACTGATAAAATATGCTGTATTAATTAAGTGGTGTGCCCTGAACACCTCTTGTTAAACCAGGTGCATGACAGTCTTAATGAAACGAGGTCTATATCTGGTATTGCAGCAGAGCCGAACTTACAGTACGTGAACAGGCAAGCATTGCTGATCCAACAAATCACTGTTACAAATGGTGCTGTGTATGAGAAAAGCTGTACGGGTTGCATACCCTTCTCTCTAGACATCTGACCTGTGGGACACCCATTGACCAGAAATTGATGGCATATTACAAGGCTGTCATCAAGGCAGTACTGACCATACTGCAGTCAGGGGTCGAGCACGCACTGAATTGAAGGTGACGCCAAGCAATGCAATTGGGTGGGGCTTAATTGTCAAATGGGTTAGGTTAAGACCGCGATGCCAGAAGTGAAGATCTATGCAAATAATTTCTACAATGTGATGCAGTGATGCTTATTATGTGTTCAGCAATGATACACAAAATCTGAAATGTGTGACTGATATGTAAGTGGTGTGTGTGATGTACTGTCTAATGTGTAGTGCGGCATGTGACTGATACATACGTGGTGTGTGTGTGTGTGTGTGTGTGTGTGTGAGTGTGTGTATGTGTGTGTGTGTGTGTGTGTGTGTGAGTGTGTGTATGTGTGTGTATATGTGTATGTGTGTGAGTGTGTGTGTGAGTGTGTGTGTGTATATGTGTATGTGTGTGAGTGTGTGTGTGAGTGTGTGTGTGTGTGTGTGTGTGTGTGTGTGTGCAATATGTAATGCTAAGTTCACACATTCGTTTGGACTTCAGTTTGACTGTTCCTTGAAACAGAACAACTAGAATTTATGTCTAAAACAGATTTGTTGCATATCAAATTCAGATGGACGCAGGAGGCGCCATAAAGTGTTTCATGTTTAGGACATAAGAAAGCGTTCTGTGTGCTGCGCTTTTTCTTCTGTTCTAAAATCAGAAACCAGAATGACCCCATACTGATCAGAGACCTTTCTGTTCCAGTCTGCATTAGTTATGCAACAGATCTGGGGGGTTTCCGTTGTTTTTTTGTTGTTTGTTTATTCTTTTGCATTCTATTTACTTCCAATTCTTGTCCCCGCTACCTGTATAAATTGTGTCCAATGACGGGTTCACGCAGCTGGTTTTGAATCCCCTATTAAATCGATGGCTGGAGCATATATGTCAAGCTTTTCTCCCCCCCATTCACCTTTTGTGTCTCCCCTATTTCCTCATAGACTGTAAGCTTACGAGCAGGGCCCTCACTCCTCCTGGTATCTTAATTTTGTTACTTTGTATTGTCTCATATTGCCTGTACATGTCCCCTCTGAATTGTAAAGCGCTGCAGAATATGTTGGCGCTATAGAAATAAAACTTATTATTCTATCAATTTGTCTGTTTCACTTTATGAACTCACGAAACAAAACCACAACCCAAGTGATGGGCTGCATGTGCCTTAAATATGAGTGTGTACTAAACACACAAAATATGTGAGTGTTGTGTGTACTGCATGTGTGCAATGTGTAAATGTGTGTGTTGTAAGTGTCTAATAAATAAGCGGGGTGTGCTGTATGCATCTAAAATGTGAGCATTTTATATATATTGTATGCGTCTAATCTGTGAGCTCTGAGTGTACTGTATGCATCTAAGGCTGCTTTCACACTACGTCTTTTTAACATGCGTCAGGAACGTTTTTTTGCTGCAAAAGCGGATCCTGCTTTTACAGCAAAAAACGCATGCTAACGCATCTGTTATTTTGCAGGGTCCTGTCACTGGATGTTTAGGGGCGGGCATTGGAGTCATGTGATCGGGAGTGAGGGGAACTAGACTGGGAGCCGGCTTCTGACAGCTGCAGACGCTGGTAACCAAGGTAAACATCGGGCTTGGATACCCGATATTTATCTTGGTTACGAGTGTCTGCAGCTGCTAGGAGCCGGGCTCCCTGCACACGTAACCAACGTAAACATCGGGTAACTAAGAGAAGTGGTTACCCGATATTTACCTTGGTTACGAGTGTCCGCAGCTCTCAGGTGGGAGAGAGAGGGAGGAGAGGAAGGGGGAAAGACAGAGATAGAGAGAGAGAGGGTGAGGGAGGGAGGAGGAGAGAGACAGATCACGCGAGACTGGTTCTGTGCATGCTCAGTACTTTCTGGGCATGCTCAGTACAAAAGCAGGATCCTGTTACAACGCAACTCAACGCATTCTGCTAGGCAGGATCCAGCGCTCATTGAAATGCATTGCAGCTCGCGGCGCAATGTGAAGGATCCTGTGAGATGCGTTATTTTGACAAAGGTAAAAAACGCTACAAGTAGCGTTTTTGAAACATGTTAAAATAACGCAAAAGTACGGATCCTGTGTCTAACGCACGCAAACGCATGCGAACGCAGGTGGACGCGAGTCCATTGCAAATGCATTGAAGTGAAAACGCATTTGCACTGGATCCGTTTTTCCGCTAAAAAAACGTTATGGACGGATGTTAAATAAACGTAGTGTGAAACCAGCCTAATATGTGAGCGGTGTCTGCACCGAAAATGTAAACACTGAATCTATTGTATGCATCTAGTATGTCAGTAATGCGTGTGCTGTGTGAATCTAGTATGTAATAATGTGTGATATATGCATCTAATATAGGAGTCGTGTGTACTGTATAAATCTGATATGTGAGCAGTGTGTATGTTGTATTAATCCAATATGTGAGAGGTTGTGCTGTATGTGTCCAATATATGAGCGGTGTGTATACTGTATGAATATAATATGTGAGAGGGGTGTGCTGTATGTGTCCAATATATGAGCGGTGTGTATACTGTATGAATATAATATGTGAGAGGGGTGTGCTGTATGTGTCCAATATATGAGCGGTGTGTATACTGTATGAATATAATATGTGAGTGGTGGACTTCCGGCTCCTGCGCTGATCATGTAGGACACAGGACGCCTGAGCTCTGTCATTCCCTGCAGCTCTGACATATATACCGGACAACCCACCAGCCTCCCCCGCTCCATTCCACCGGTGAGTGAAGTTGCTACATGCAGGGAAGTTCATGGGGAGCCGTGGAGATAATTACTTGAAACAGCGCGGTGAATTTCGCTCTCCCCCTCCCTCTCAAGATCTGGCAGCGTGATAAAGATGGCGCCGGAGCCTGCCCTGCACTAAAATCAGATCTGTACACAGAGAGCAGGACGCAGCTTACCTTGCACTCACTCCCCCAGCACTAAGCAGTTAACCGGCAGCAGAATAATAAATCTCCTGGAGTCCTGATAAGATATCAGCAGCAAACAACACGCTACTGACAAGTTCTGCAAAGAGCTAAGAGTTAAAAAGCTGGGAATCCCTGGGCCCTTCCCCCATCTTGTCCAGACCTGTGCATAAGCAGGAGCTGAATCTCTAGGCATACAGACTCAGTGCAAAGCTCTGGAGAAAGTGAAAGAAGCTGAAGGAGGGAAGTTTAAACATACATCCCTGCAAAGTTTCAGGACAGTGAGAATTCATATAACTCTGGCAGGGGGGAGAAAGGGGTGAAAGTGAGAATAAACAAAAGGGGGAGCAGAATCAAGATTTGTCTGACAACCCACACTAAATCAGTGTCAAAACTTACGTCCCTTCATTCACTATTTGATGGAAAGATACCTGCTGCGCAGCAGCTCCAAAACACAAAATCCTCATACATCCAGCGTACAGTGTGAAAAAAAGATTGTGACTGCCCATACAGAATTAAGTGTCCCTCGGTCACCTGAAAATACTCATCAGATGGAGATGGAGGATTCCCCGGGGACCCCGGATGTATTCAAAACAGTGGAGGGTATGGATTATAAGCGTCTGGCTGATGAAGTCGCCAATCGTTTGCTACCTGACATCTCCGCTACAATTAAAGCATCAATAGCAAAAGCTCTCAGTGCCATACAGAACCAACTTGATGAGACGGTGGAACAGGTTGCGGCTATGGAAACCAAAATGTCGACGTTAGAGGAGGACTTCAGCTCTGACCACACTACAGTCATGCGTCTGGCTAGGGAGAATCTGACCCTGAGGGACCGTGTGGACGATCTAGAGAACCGCTCCAGAAGAAGCAATTTGCGCATTGTCGGCCTGCCTGAAACATACCCGGTTGGTGAGCTACGTACATTGTGTGAATCCACTATTCCTACAACCCTGGGAGTAGCAGGAAGGAGAAAAGTGGAAAGGGTGCACCGCATTGGTCCGCCAAGGAGAGGTGATGAGAGTGAACATAACAGACGCCCAAGACAAGTCATAATGAAATACTTGGACTTCTCCGATAAACAGGAAATATTACAGGCATACAAGAAATTGAAACATCCCTTGGAGGTGAAAGGCTCGCGCATCTTGCTCTTCGAGGATTTTTCTGCGGAGGTCACACGGCAGCGGAGGGCATTCTCATACATATGCTCTGCCTTATTTAAGAGAAATATACGCTTCCAGTTAAAGTACCCGGCAACGTTGATTATCAGACATCAGGATGGATCCTACAATTCTTTCTCAAGTCCAAAGGAGGCAGAGGCCTTTATTGAGCGGATCAGCAGTCCTCGTGACCTCAGGAATTCTCCAGGACCAGGGCGCAACGACTCACCGAACCAGAGAGTGACCAAAGGGAGCTCTGTGAAGCTCGCTACAGCTTCCCCGAAGGACCGGAGACAGCAAAACAAGGAACTTAAGGGAACCTGAGACAAATAGACAAATGTCGGATGTGTAAAGTTCAAGGTGGGACACCTGTTTTTGATTTAGGCTGGAGAAGCCGCAGTGGAAAAAGTTCAAGAAATCTGAGGCGGAGGAAAGGAAAGAGAACCTTTTTTTTTTTTTTTTTTTTCCTTCTCTCTCTTTCTTTGTAGGTGGGACACTCCTTTATATTGGTTAAACGCTATAAGTATAAGGTTGACTGAGCTTGGAAAATGATCAGAAAAAAGTGAAGTCTGAGTATTATGGTATAGTTGGGGGGGGGAGGGGAGGGTGATGTTTGAAATGTTTGGGGATTTTGGATTCAAGTGAAGTAGCAAAGATTTTACACAGAGTTATTATTATTACTACTACTCTCACTATTGCAAGTGAGCACTATGTTCAATTGTCTAATTGGTTGAATTTTTTTTTGGCAAGGGAGGGCAGCAAAAACATGGTAAACGAAAGGCAGGATTTCCATTTATTACATGTGCTTTATGAGAATAGTCACCTGGAATGTTAAGGGGTTACGTTCCCCCCAAAAAAGAATTAAGATATTACGCCACCTTAATCGCCTCAAACCGGACATTGCGCTCCTTCAGGAAACTCATCTGGAAGGTTCAGACATGCAGAGGATGGGGAAATTGTGGGTTGGAGGAGTCTATGGGTCATCTTCAGTTAAAAGGAAAGCAGGGGTTATTACATTAGTAAGTAGGAGATTACAACATCAAGTCCTGGAAACATATGCGGACACGGAAGGTAGGGTTCAGATGATCTCAGTGGAGATACCTGGAGGAATTTATAAAATCTTTAATATTTATGCCCCGAACGAAAACAACAAATCATTCTTTCAACGACTTGAGGCCAAAATTTTAGAACATGCCCATTTTAATCTAATAATTGGGGGGGATTTCAACTCGGTGGTATCTGTGCTAGAGGACAGGAAAAATGCTAAAGGCCCCCCAAATGTACCGCGCGGCCATGATAAAGTTATGCGTCCTCTGTTAAATGCCACGGCCTTATGGGATGCGTGGAGACTACTGCACCCTCAGGATAGGGAATTTACGCACTATTCACATGCTAATAGCTCCTGGTCTCGCATTGACTACTTTCTTATTTCAGGGAACCTGGTACGTGCGCTCCACTCAGCTACTATCCAGGATTTGGTGATTTCTGACCATGCCCCGGTGGTGCTAGACCTAGCAAACATTTATCCCAGAGGAACGGACTATCTGTGGAGATATCCTTCCTTCCTTAAAGATAACGAAGATTTTTCCTTGAAATTAAAGGAATGGTGGACGGAATTTATGGTACATAATGATCAACATAAAGACACACCTATGTTATTATGGGACACGGCGAAGGCAGTATTACGGGGCAGAACGATAGCACATGTTTCCTATTTGAAGAAAAAGGCTCATCTTAAATTTACTGAAACCTCCCATAAATTGAGGGAAGCATATACTTCTTTTCAAAAGCATCCTGATAGGGACCATAGAGATAGATGGGTAATAGCCCAAAGAGCTTTTAATGAGTGGGCGGAAAAACGGGAACAAATGGCTAGGTCAATGCAAGAAGCTACATTACATCGCTTTGGAAATAAAGCAGGGAAAATACTGGCCAACTTAGCGAAAAATAGGATTATAACTCAGGGACCCATGGAAATAAAAAATCAAAAGGGGGAGATACACAAAAACCCTAAGACAATAATTGAGACTTTAGGCACGTATTATAGAAACCTTTATTCGTCGGAAAAGCGAGACAAATTTCCTGATAATAATCTTTTATCTAAAGTGACACTACCTCGACTCACAGAAGAGCATCGCACTTTTCTGAATGCCAAAATTACGGGGGAAGAAGTATTGGGGACAATCAACTCCATGCATAATTATAAAGCCCCTGGCCCTGACGGATTTACGGGAGAATTCTATAAAACAGTAAAGGAAGAGATCTTACCTACATTACTAGAGCTGTATAATAGCATACTAGACGGTAATGCGTCTTTCCAAAATAATAACCGGGCATATATAAAATTGATCCCTAAACAGGGGAAGGACCCGAAGGAGCCGGGTTCGTATAGGCCCATATCACTTATCAACCTAGATATGAAGATAATGTCAAAGATTATGGCAAATCGTCTAGCTATAATTCTTCCCCAACTGATTTCCCCAGCACAGGCCGGTTTCATTCAGAAAAGATCAGGGACACTAAATATTAGAAAAGTTCTTCTTGTCCTGGATAGGGTTAACCTTCGGCCTCTGAAAGGAGAATCTCCCGCTTTGCTTACAATAGATGCCGAGAAAGCCTTTGACAATATTGAGTGGTCATGGCTTTATAGAGTTCTAGATGAAATGCGTTTTTCGGGGTCATTTTATACCTACATTAGAGAAATTTACACAAATCCGAAGGCTCAAGTTTACATTCCAGGATATCTGTCAGCCCCTTTTCCGTTACTGAAAGGAACCAGACAGGGTTGCCCCCTTTCCCCATTACTTTTTAATCTGGCTCTGGAACCATTGGTACGATTGTTATCTACACATAGCACCTTCCAGGGTATTTCTGTAAATAATAGACAAATTCAGTCAGCTTTTTTTGCGGATGACATTTTGCTTTTCCTTTCGAATCCAGCTCAGCAGGTCCCCGAGATTTTACAAATTTTGCGAGAGTTTGGAGCGTACTCAGGCTTCAAGATTAATGCGTCAAAGTGCGAGCTCCTATACCTGGGAGGGACAAATGTTCAAACACGGGAGCAGAACCCTTTTGAAGGAATTACAGTGGCTAAGTCATATATCACATACCTGGGAGTTAAAATAGGTAAGGTTCCGGCAACCCTTTATAGTCTAAACTATCCACCCCTTCTGAGCCAAATAGAGCAAGATCTTAAAAGATGGCACGACCTTCCATTGAACATAATTGGTAGAGTCCACCTAATTAAGATGATGTCGATATCAAAATTAATGTATCATCTTCAAACACTTCCCCTGCTTCTCAAGCATAAAGATATTGTCCAGCTAAATAGAGCTTTGTCACACTTCATTTGGAGGGGGAAACGCCCTCGTATAGGGCTTAAGAAGCTGATGGCATCTAAGGTTCATGGAGGTCTGAGTTTGCCGAACATTCGGGGTTACAATATAGCCTGTTTGACTAGATATATATTGGATTGGATTAAAGGCTCTAGGCATTATTCAGCGTTGGAGCTTGAGAGAGACTATGCACAACCTTGGGATCTGGTGGCATTACTTCATACTAGGCAGGCTAATCTCCCAGTAAAAATCAAGCACTCTTCCTTATTTAAAGACACGATTGCAGCGTGGAAGGCGTTGAGGAAAAACTACAAACTTCCCCATAAAATATCCAAATACTTGCCTATATGGGGGAATCCAGAGTTTGTGCAGGGGACAAGCAATAAACTGTTTGAAGAGTGGAAGGTGCGGGGTATAAGGACTGTTGCTCATCTCTTGCACACCTCAGAGCCTAGATGGTTGAGTAGAGACGAAATTATAGCGCAGTATGGCCTGGGGCCTAACCAAGTAATCCAATATGACCAAGTGAGATATAGTATTATGACTCAGTTGCATGATGTGACCCAGGAGGTAGTATTTAACTCTTTTGATTGTCTGGTAAAGAACTCAATAACTTCATCATCTATCTCTTTTCTTTATGGAGCCATGCGTGATCTATTAATAGGACAGCACCCAGAAGGTTTATTTAAATCTTGGGAAAAACAATTTGAAGACCCGTCTATGGGGGTAAAAATTAGGGGAGGGTGGAATGCTCTTCGTAAATCAATTTTAAATGAGAATTGGCGAGAAACCCAATTTAGAATTATGCACAAGGCAATTTATGGTTTTAATCTCCCTCCATCAGCAACAAAGCCAGACAGGCTTACGTATTGCCCTAAGTGTAAGAGTAGTGGAACTGATCTCCTTCACGGGTTGTGGTCCTGCCCCCATTTGAGTCCATTATGGTCACAGATCAAAAGTTGTATACAAAAGGTGTGGGGTCTTGAAGTTCGGCTCTCACCTGGGTTCGCTATTTTTCACCATTGGGAGGAGGGGAACGATACCAAAGGGAAGATGACTAACCCACCCAGACTTATACATGTGATACTTCTGGCAGCCAAGAGAGCGATACTAAAAAATTGGTTGGAGTCTAGGGTCCCCGCGATTGAAGAGATCTTGGGTCAGCTCATGCATCTTCTTGAAATAGAAGGATTGGATGCAGAAAGGAGGGCGGATAGAATACGACAGCACTTTAACAAATGGAAGAAATTCATACTGGCCTATTGTACTCGGGAGGAGATAGTCAGGATTATGTCACCTTTCAAAGACACAGTCTGGTATCATACTGAAAAATTGAAGGATACATTGGATGGCTTGGAGGTGGGGGAGGAAAGGCCGAAAGCTGACTAAAAGGAGAGGGGGAAATAACCGATTTGAGTGGGACTTCTTTATTGTATGTCATTACCATGTTCACAAGGGTTCAATGGGGGGAATGATAAGAATGATGGGTTAAGGGGTCGCTGCTTTCCTTTGCTTTATCTTGCCATGTTATGGTTATTGATTTTAAAAATTGGTATGGAATTTGGGATGATCAAACATGACAATGTAATGTTGAATTTACAATGCTGAATTCGCTTATGCCAGTGTTATGTTATTGAAAAATTTGAATAAAAATATAGTTAAAAAAAAAAAAAAATATGTGAGTGGTGTGTGTGTTGTATACATTTACATTGATGAGAAAAAGGGTAACAATGTTTCAAATTTTTGGGCTCCATATCTCACCATCCACCCCAGTTTCGAAAGCGAGACAACCTTCATTTTATAGACAATCATCTTGGCTATCTCATACAGAAATTTGACTTGCAATTATTTAGCATATGATTAGTTATGCAGATTTTTGTCACGTCACTGCATTGCTATTGTTTTTCTACTGGTGGTGGAAATATCTTATTCTTCCCGTATACTACACATTACAACCTGTTCTCACATTCCCTAACAGCTCAGTGTGTTAGATTGATTACCAAGTGAAAGGTCACTGGTTTGAATGCAGGAGCAGCCATGAAGAAAAACAGCATCATCTAGCTCATCGATAGCGGCCTCTCGGCCAAGAGAATTGCCAAAGTGCATCATGTGAGAGCTATGACAGTTGAGTTGAAAGAATAAAAAAATGAAGTCCGTCTATCCATTCAAAAATATTAGAGTCAACAAGTCGGCTCTTCAGAAGGTCTATCAGTTCTGGCGTGACAAACATGGCAGTGGAAGTGGCTTGTGTGCCCCGAAACATTGAGATCACAGATGTCCATGCAAGCACCGTGCGACGCATGTTACACAAGTTTGGAATGGTGGCCTGAAAAAAAGTGAAGAAACCTCAACTTCAGAATCATCATAAGAAGTGTAGGTTCAATTTTGAAAGAAGTATGAAAAGTGGACAGTAGAAGACTGGAAATGGGTGATTTGGAGCAATGAGACGTAAGTGAATACACTAGGCTCTGATGGGTGCAAATGGGTCTGGAAGAAACAAGGGAAAAAAGGGCTAATGGAAGGAGTTGTTAAGTTCAGTGTAGGAAGCATGATCATATGGGAATGTTTCACAGTCAAAGGCGTTGGATACTTGACCAAGATCAATGATGGTCTCAATGCTGAGCTCTGTGTGAGTATCCTACAAGACGAGTTACTTTGTACACTTGAGTACTATGGGCATGAAAAGGACGACATAGTGTTCCAGGAGGACAACGACCTGAAACATATGTCAAAATTTGAGAAGAAATAGTTAAATGACAATGAAGTAAATAAAGGTGCTGGATTGGCCCCCAGACCTCAACCCAATTGAACACTTGTGGGTAGAGTTGAAGAAAAAGCTGTATATAAACCCAAGTGGGTCGACCAGTATGCACCAACATTGGAAATGTAAAAACAAAAAACAAAACAAAAACAAAAACAAAAAAAAAAAAAAGTGAGCCGGAGTATGAGATGGTATACATGGAACTTGTGAGACCATGTTCACACTGGCAATGAGACAAAGAGAAACCAAGGAAAAAAAATGTGAAAACATACCCTGCTGTAACTAAATAAAAGCATAGTGCATATAAACATAGGGTACTTAGTAAACACTGTTTTTGATCAAAAAAAGCATAAAGCTATCCCACCAAACGTCAAGGTGTACCCAGTTGGGATAGTACCTACACTCTCTAATATTAAAACCTTACCATGGGTCTAAAATAGGCCTCAATGTGGCTAAGGGCTGAGAGCGACCGGGTCCCAACAGGACACACACAGTCAGGGGGATTCACAGAATGAAATGTCCAGCTCGCTATTTTAGACCCATGGTAAGGTTTTAATATTAGAGAGTGTAGGTACTATCCCAACTGGGTACACCTTGGCGTTGGTGGGATAGCTTTATGCTTTTTTTGATCAAAAACAGTGTTTACTAAGTACCCTATGTTTATATGCACTATGCTTTTATTTAGTTACAGCAGGGTATGTTTTCACATTTTTTTTCCTTGGTTTCAACATTGGAAATGTGTAGGGAAGACCTGGGATTAGTTTTTGATTGAGACATGCTTGAATCTCATTGAGAGCATGCCCAGAAGGATTCAGGCAGTGTTTAAAGCCAAAGGTGGATTTATAAAATAATAAAAATCAAAATTTAGATTTTAAGGAGCAAAACAGTAACAATGCAGTAACATGACAAGAATCTGCATAACTAATCATATGCTAAATAGTTACAAATCAAATTTATATATGAGATAGCCAAGATGATTGTCTATAGAATGATGGTAGTATCATGTTGGAAGCTGTAGTGGATGTTGAGATATGGAGCTTGAAAGTCAAACGTTCAAAGCATTGTTACCCTTTTGTTCGTCAGTGTAATATGTAAGTAGTGTGTGTGCTGTATGCATCTAATATGTAAATGGTGTGTACTGTGTAAATCTAATATGTGAACAGATGTTTGCTATATGCATCTAAGGCTAGTTTCACACTTGCGTTGACCGGCATCCGTTGCATTGCGTTGTGTGACGGATGCAATGGATGCGTTGCATATAGTGGCACAACGGATGCAACGGATCGTACAAAAGAACGCAATCCGTTATAATTTTTTTTCTTGACTTTACACATCTGGGCATGCGCAGTTGTGTGAAGACGGATACGTTAACGGAATCCGTCACCATTGGCATCCATTATAAAAACAATGGACGCCGACGGAATCCGCCGCTCTGCATCATTTTAACGCACAAAAAAACATTACATGCTGCGTTCCTTCCGCCCGGCGGAAGCAACGCAGTGTCGGCCAGTGGAAGCAACGCAGGTCCATTAGTCGCAATCCGTCGTTTATACAAATCTATGGGAAGCAGCGGAATCCGTTAACAGATTCCGCTGTTTTCCAAAACGGCGGATTGTGACTGAAGGAAAAAAACACAAGTGTAAAACCAGCCTAATATATGAGCGGTGAGTGCTATATGCGTCCAATATGTGAGTGGTGTTTGCTGTATGCGGCTAATATGTGAGCAATGCTGTATATATCTAATCTGTGAGCGGTAGTATGGTGTGTATGTGTTCAATATGTGAGAAGTGTATACTGTATGCATCTGATATAAAAGGGGAGGGTCCACGATGACGCGGTATAGGTTCCTGAAATTCCTTATGGCTGCCCTGGTATATTGTACCAGTATACATGCCATTAGTGTAAGATGTGACTTTTATTTATCAGTAAGTCCTGCAGGGAGCGTGCCATGTAATTCCTCTTGGCTTTGCTAAATGGCTTAAAGCGGGAAGTGCAAGTTATTTCCCAGGAACCTCATGGGCATTTTGGAAAGTCACTTAGTGGCTGATAATATGCTCTTATTAGGGCCTATGCCGACACTTTCTTACCATCAGAGGAATACGTACGAAATAAGGTACTACACCCTATGCTCTATGTCTATGGAGATACACAATACCTGCATTGGACATTATTGTTTTTAACTACATTGCTACACAAGATCCATTTGTAAGCGGCAGCCATGTACAGGCCTGATCCTGCTAATCTGATAATAACATCATGTAACTTGTATTAATGTAAATATTCTATAATTAGGATCATGAAACCACCTGAAAACTAAGTGTTATATGAAGAGGGCTATGCTTAGAGTACCAGGTGGAGGGATGCGCAGTACCACCGCGCTGAAGTTACAGGGTGTAATCATTAGACAGACGCAGCTCGTGTTTTATTTAAATTCTATTTTGAGCATTAGAGCAGCCAGCATTGGAAGCGATTGTGGTACAGCAAGCAAATGACTTGCACAGTGATGTCGGCTCTGCAGTGCATTGGAAAAACACATTTCACATAATAAATAGTGGCAATTCCAGGAAGCATGCACCACGCACCAGCACGCCATCCGACAGCTAATGTGAATACATGGTACCAATTATTGCTCAATATGCTCCGTCATATTAACACTCTGCAGCATATATATATATATATATATATATATATATATATATATATATATAAAACATAGGAATACATAGGCCTTCAGTACAGAATGTAGATGTGATGGGCTCTGAATACAGTCCACAATACAGCATCATCACACTGAATCCTGGCACACATGGCCAAAGCCTCATTACTCAACTCCTGGCGCCTGTCACATTCATTTTTCTAAGCAGTTAAATAGACAATTGTATTTGCTGATCAAGTGCAGGATACAGAGAAGAGGGCAGGTGAATATCACAGAATACAACGCGCTCCAGAAACGCTCCAGCCCTGACCTGGACCTCTGCTGCCCATTGCAGTCCATGCATTGCTGACTTAGTAACTGTTTATCTGCAGTCTCAGTAAGCAGAAATCCACATGTCCGCCAGCACCTGGGCTCAGCAATACACCAGATACAGCACACACCGCATTCACATTGATTACACAACAGGCTTGTAAATATTTAGCAATATAGAATAAATATTGATACTATACCTATATAATGTAGCATGCTCATATCCTAACCTTTGATCGGAGCCATGTGACTCTCAACAGGAATTGGATATTTAAATTCTTACGGTAATTGTAATAATTGTCACATTGTTCATGGGGTCCACGTTTTATGCAATGTTTTATTTATTTTCTCTTTAGTGGTATTTGCTATATAGTATCGGTGATTATAGCTGCGGAATATGTTGGCGCTATATAAATAAAAATTATTATTGATAATATATCAGTCAGATGTGATAGTATCAATGCTCCTTGATAAGAAGAAACTCTGCAAGAGAAATACCTAGGATGTAGACAGGATATTGCTGCATTGTGACAATGCCAGGGCTGATGGGAGCCGCACAACAAAGGGCAAGTTCTGAGCAGCCAAACTTACCTTGTGTACAGAATGCAGTGTCCTTGCTGTCAGCACACGACATGCTGCTGTATTATTCTGCTGTTGTAGCCCAGCTCTGACTTCATTGAAGCCATCAGTGTCCTCCAACCAATCACACAATCCTCCTCCCCCTTTATCAACTGGATCTGGAAGAGTCCTGATAAATCCACGCTGCCTAAGTGGGGAGAATACTGACTGCGGGGATGGAGAGCGGGAAGTATGGGGTTAACAGCGAGAGGACATGGGCTAGTTCTTTGTTCCATCCAGGCATTCTTGGGTTAAAGCAGCAGCATGTTTTCAATAAAAGGGGGCTGTCTCGTGGTCAGGTGGTATAGGGGTTTATAAAGCAGGGCCAGCTAATGGGATTGCCTCTCCATCCCAGAAGTCAGTGGAGAAGATTGCCCTTCCTCCTGCCCTTTAAGGTGTTGGTCGTATCTGAGTCTCACTGCTACTTTACCTTCATGACATGTTATTTATGATTGACATATTATATACAGTATATATATTTATTGATATATATTGATATATGTATGTATATGCATGTATATATATATATATACATATATATATATAAACTATATACATATATATCTATATATATATATATATATGTAAATATATATATATATATATATACACATACATATATATATATATATATATATATATATATATATATATATATATATATATATATATATATATATATATATATATATAGGAAATAATTTTCATTTGGGTGACACGGTGGCTCAGTGGTTAGCACTGCAGTCTTGCAGCGCTGGGGTCCTGAGTTCAAATCCCACCAAGGACACCATCTGCAAGGAGTTTGTAGGTTCTCCCCGTGTTTGCGTGGGTTTCCTCCGGGTACTCCGGTTTCCTCCCACACTCCAAAGACATACAGATAGGGACTCTAGATTGTGAGCCCCGATCGGGACAGCATTGCCAATGTATGTAAAGCGCTGTGGAATTAATAGCACTATATAAATGAATAAAATTATTAATTATTATTATTATTATCGTTTGTGAAGTCACTTCAGCTAAATATTTGTTAAAGGAGTTGTCCGGTCTGAAATGATGAGTCTACAGTCACGCTACATCGTATGCAGAATTATTAGGCAAGTTGTATTTTAGAGGATTTTTTTTTATTATTGATCAACAACTATGTTCTCAATCAACCCAAAAGACTCATAAATATCAAAGCTTAATATATTTGGCAGTTGGAGTGGGGTTTTTTTAGATTTGGCTATCTTAGGAGGAGATCTGTTTGTACACTACACATTCACATTTGTTCACACTACAGATTCTGACACTCCACACTATGTTTTCTCTTGTGTTTCTGAGTTACTCAGGCAGGTTCGGGCGTGGACCAGTTGTGAGTTCATTAATGGTCCAGCTAGCAAGAGTTAACCTCTGCTAGATTTATGGTTACCACTGAAATCACATATTTGAAACCTATCACATGTACTCTCTGCCTTTTTGAGATGGTGGAATCTGTCTTCCCATGCCGACTATAGTTTATTGCTGTGTTGGTCTGTGTGTTGTGTCCCAGTCCTGTTGTTGATTATATTGCATAGTGTTTGGAGTTGTTGTGGAATTCTCTCATTGGCTTGTTGTTTCCTCCCTGCTCTTATTTTCCTCCTTACCTCTAATTATCTTGTACCTTTATGTGTGCGTGATGTGAGATAGAGTTTTGGTTCCCCTGTTTGTCTCTGATAGTTTTATCACACTGCTGTCCCAGCCTCCAATGTGGTAGAGGGGGAGGAGGTATTAGATCAGGGCTGGTCAGGAGCAGGATCAGGGACATGGCTGAGGCATCCTCACCTTCAGAGGTAACTCTGAGATAAGGGATAGCTATGGTCCTCTAGTCTGAGGGTCAGTCTAGGAGCCGCTGTCCCCTGTTCTTCCAAATCACTGTGACTGGTAGCCTGTTTGTGTGACCCAAGATCCACGTTAGCGTTCAGACTTTGACCAGTGCAGCTGTATTTTTTCCATTTATTTGGATGCATTGCAGATAATATTATTATATGTTCTTGCCTATGGGCTGCTCTATATCATGTTTAGCTCCTCCTTGGAGCAGTCCGCAACATGATGATTTTGAGGGTCCTGGAATAGGAGGACAATGTCAACTCATATTACACACATTGCATTACGTAATGGTCAATTTTGGTGTACCTGTTCAAGAGGAAATTTTCCATGAAATGCCTTTGGAGACGTCTTATGGTAGAGAAATGAACATTCAATTCACGGGCAACAGCTCTGGTGGACCTTCCTGCAGTCAGCGTACAAGTTTCACACTCCCTCAAAAAGTCCGACATGTGTGGCATTGTGCTGTGTGATAAAGCTGCACATTTTAGAGTGGCCTTTTATTGTGGCCAGCCTAAAGGCCCCGTCTCACTAAGCAACATCGCTAGCAACATCGCTGCTGATGGACAACTTTTGTGACGTAGCAGCGATGTTGCTAGCGATGTTGCTGTGTGTGACATCCAGCAACAACCTGGCCCCTGCTGTGAGGTCGTTGGTTGTTGCTGAATGTCCTGGGCCATTTTTTTAGTTGTTGCTCTGCCGCTGTGAAGCACAGATCGCTGTGTGTGACAGCAACAACTGAATGTGCAGGCAGCAGGAGCCGGCTTCTGCGGAGGCTGGTAACCACAGTAAACATCGGGTAACCAAGAAGCCCTGTCCTTGGTTACCCGATATTTACCTTCGTTACCAGCCTCCGCCGCTCTCACTGTCAGTGCCGGCTCCTGCTCCTTGCACGTGTAGCTGCAGCACACATCGGGTAATTAACCCCATGTGTACTGTAGCTAGGAGAGCAGGGAGCCAGCGCTAAGCAGTATGCGCGGCTCCTGCTCTGTGCACATGTAGCTGCAGCACACATCGGGTAATTAACCCGATGTGTGCTGTAAGCCTGTAACTAGGAGAGCAGGGAGCCAGCGCTAAGCAGTGTGCGCTGCTCCCTGCTCTCTGCACGTGTAGCTGCGTGCGCTGGTAACCAAGGTAAATATCGGGTTGGTTACCCGATATTTACCTTAGTTACCAAGCGCAGCATCGCTTCAGTGCGTCGCTGCTGGCTGGGGGCTGGTCACTGGTTGCTGGTGAGATCTGCCTGTGTGACAGCTCACCAGCAACCCGTGTAGCGATGCTCCAGCGATCCCTGCCAGGTCAGGTTGCTGGTGGGATCGCTGGAGCGTCTGACTGTGTGACCTCTCACCAGCAACCTCCTAGCAACTTACCAGCGATCCCTATCAGGTTGTATCGTTGTTGGGATCGCTGGTAAGTTGTTTAGTGTGACGGTACCTTAAGACACACCTGTGCAATAATCATGCTGCTAATCAGAATCGTGATATGTTACACCTGTGAGGTGGATGGATTATCTCGGCAAAGGTGAAGTGCTCACTGACACAGAATTTTTTTGTGATTACAATTGTAAACAGTATTTGAGAGGAAAAAGGCCTTTTTTGTACAAAAAATAAGTCTTATCCCTTGGAGCAAAAACAAATGTTGCGTTTATTTTTTGTCAGTGTAACAAATCATGGGCACACACACAGGGAAATATAAACACCAAAGTCATTGGGGGAGTCATTGTATATCAAAGTGCAATTTTAGAAAATGTGAACTTTATGCATTATTACATAAATAGTGTGGTATTTAGGATATATTAAAATAGAGTTACAAAGGTGCAGCAGTGCCCTGTGCAAGGTAATAGTAATAAGATAAAGTAAAACATATATGTACAAGGGCCGTACTTCTGGCAAACAGAGTAATTAGAGGCTCCTGAGTGGCATCCACCCCAACGCGCGCTTCGGCACTCGCCTTCATCAGAGAGTAGCCTATCGTAGACTTTTTAATATCTCCTATTTTCAACTTACAGGATGAGAGAAAATAAGCAAGTGGTTTTTATTTACATGAATTTTAGTGGGTTGGTCGAGAAAGAAGAGTGCTTAGAACCGCAGACATCTATTACTTAAGTATTGGTGGCTCGTTTAATTGAGTCTCTAAAAACGATTTGCTCACTTGAGAAGGTCTTGATTGGTACAGCCTTTGCATTTTTTTTGGATCCTTTAGGATCTGTGAATTATTCTTCCAATATAAGAACCAGGTTGGTGAGTTAGCCATTAATGATATCTATCTCGGTAAGATTAGTGTCAAGATATGGGTCAAAAGATCGAAGATGGACCAATTTGGTAAAGGGAAGTGGATCATGTTAAATGCAGTCGGAGACCAAATTTGCCCTGTTAACTTTGTCGTTTATCCAGATTTGCAATGAACATTTAAGTTTCCTGGCGCATGCAGATGGTTCTCCATTCAGGAGATACCAGTTTTCTTCAGTCCTCAATAGGTGTCTAATTCAAAGACGTATAGTACGTATTCATTTTAGAATGACAATGCCACCAAAATTCACTGCAGAGGGCAGAGTCTGGGCATTGGGAGTTGACATTTGCACTGCTATGTTGGCTAGATGCTCCCTCAGTTAATTATCTGATATTTCACTTCATCAGGCAGACCGGTTATATAGATTGTTGGGTACTCTTACATATTTTGTGTTGCCCAACATGTGGGGTGTCACTCGGAAAGGAGAAGTCTAGGATTTCAGAAAGCCAATATTTATTGTAGAGGAATCGGGGCCCTACTATGGGTTCAGCAGTATCCATAAATAGTTTTTATTAGCAGGATGCTTCAGGTTCCTACTGTTCTGGTTTTGCATGTTGGAGGGAATGATTTGCGTTATGTGAGAATGGGTGAGTCATTGATGCTGATGAAAAGAGATATTGTATTGATATTTTATTGTAAGATTAGTGGATTTTTTTTCAGAATTAATTATGGTCTGATCGGAGGTAATGAGAGCGCAAAGAGGATGGTCAATATACGGATATTGTATTTTTACTACATGTAGTGGGGTGGTTATACTGCACCCCCAATTAGAAGGCAGCAATAGCCGTTTGATGTGTCCAGGTGGAGTCCACTTATTCAAAATGGGACAGGACCTTTTCATATCGGGTCTGCATCAGGCACCCGTTACTTTAATTGGGTTGGAGTCAGAGTGCTGTATAGGGTTAGACGCCCTCCTCCTGGTGGTGGTTTGTTAAATGGTGGATCATTGGGTGTTTCACGCCACCTATCTTGGCTGCGGGTATGATCAACAAAGGAGTGATTGATGAGTGAACTCGAACTTTAAAATTCAGAGTCTGAACCCAACACAGACTTTACAAAACAAGCAGTGTTCGAGATCCAGTGCTATATGTATGCAAACCACTCAAGCGAGCATTGCTGTGCTCGGATACGCTCGGTGCTTGACCAAGGGCAAGCTTGCAGTGTTTGAACGGCTCACACTGCGGGTAACAACATCATGATCGGATATAGTGTGCCCCCAAAAAAGAAATAAAAATACCGCCCTCCCTCCTCCGGAAGTGCTCTGTTTATGGCTGTCTGTATGTGGGTGGAGACCCGAACTGCCCAATCAGTGACTTCCAATGAAGTTCGGGTCAGTACAGAACTTTATCTAAAGTCTGACTGAACCCGCAGAACCCGAACTTCTATGGGTCCACTCATCTCTAATGATAACAAATGAAGCTATGGCCGACACCCTCCAATAGGGGTAATCTGTGTCCCAGTAATCAATTTTAGAAGTTTATACTAGCCCATAACAGAAGTGGTTTCTATTGAGAGTTGTGAGTATCTGTTGTTAGCAGTCACGGTAGTGTGGGGTGTGCATAGTGTGGGGGCTGTGGTCTGTGCGCTATACACTCAGCACCACACACAGGCTGCAATAGGAAAACACCAACTCATTCTCTGGCGCGGCGCTCACTGCCAAGATCATTCTTTCCATGGTTACAAGTGTGTACAGATATCAGCTTACACTAGCATGAAAATGGCTGGAGAGTCACTGATGGTGGAACCAATGGAGAAAGTCACCGTATCCAAAGGTGGAAGTTTCTGGAAGCTTCACAGTGAGAAGCAGGAACACATAGGGAATTAGTATGGATTCAGTCGCACTATAAACAATGCCACCATGAGCAGTACCGGCTGGATTTGCTCCCTTCTCCCCCATATTAGTTTGTATAATTTGCCAATTATACACATAAATTGCACTGTATATTGAGTCACACAATTCAGAAAAATAGTGATGTGCTGCATTTGATACAGGCAATGAAATCTGCATTATATTCAACAATCCACATTCCATTTGTGTGAAAATATTTGTGCAAATTTTTGGCCATGTTGCGAAAAAAAAAAAAGATGGGGCAAATGCATATGTTAAAGGGAACCTGTCATCAGAAATTTTGCACTAAACCTAAAAGATTCCCCCTCTGCAGCTCCTGGGCTGCATTCTAGCAATGTTCCTGTTGTTCTTGTGCCCCCTTTCTGAACAAAATAAAGACTTTGTAAAGTGGTACCTTTTTGTATTCAGATCTTGATAATGGTACACGGGGGCGGGCTCTCTGGTGTCCGTTATTCTTCCTCCTGTCGCTTTAGGCCGTCCCCCATCGCGCAATTTCAAAGAGGTGACGTGAGGTAAGCTGGCCAGCTCTTGCGCAGAACGGTGGAGGTGGCGGTGAAAGCTCGACCACGAGATTATGGGTGGGTACTTGCTGATGAAAGTCACAGCACCGCCCATAATATCGCGCATGCGCAACACATCACCAGCGGTCACACTGCACATTGCAGTCCCGCGAGAGTGGCACGGCGGATGCGCAAGATTATGGCCGCCCATAATCTCCTGCATGCACCGTGCCACTCTCGCGGGAATGTGCAATGTGCACAGTGTGACCGCTGGTGACGTGTTGCGTATGCGCGATATTATGGGCGGCGCTGTGACTTTCATCAGCAAGTATCCGCCCATAATCTCGTGGTCGCGCTTTCATCGCCGCCTCCACCGTTCTGCGCAAGAGCTGGCCAGCTTACCTCACGTCACCTCTTTGAAATTGCACGATGGGGGACGGCCTAAAGCGACAGGAGGCAGAATAACGGACACCAGAGAGCCCGCCCCCGTGTACCATTATCAAGATCTGAATACAAAAAGGTACCAGTTTATAAAGTCTTTATTTTGGTCAGAAAGGGGGCACAAGAACAACAGGAACATTGCTAGAATGCAGCCCAGGAGCTGCAGAGGGGGAGTCTTTTAGGTTTAGTGCAAAATTTCTGATGACAGGTTCCCTTTAATCTGTTGCACAATCGCAGCACATCTGAACATGGCAGCCTTAGATTTTTGCCACTGGAGTACACATGGGATTCTTATTCTGACTTTGAACATTTTTCTGAACTCTGCACATTTTTCTGACACAGTAGGACTAAGCTGCCATGATGGAAAATTGCAGCATGTTATTTTATGCTGTGGATGGAGGTACAAATTTCTTATGTAAAGGGTGAAATGTGCGGCTTCCCCACACCTTTTTCGCAATGATAATTGCAGGAGGATCGCTGCTAACCTCCGTCGCCGGAGGGCCACTGTAAATACATTCCATGAGAAAATCTAAGACTAATTTTTAAAAATCTCATTTATTTTAATTACATGTACTGACAGAGATCATATTCACCACCCAGAGCCCCTGGTCAATTTCCTGGGCACAGGGGGCTGTGTACACACCTACAGTCTCGGAGTTTGTTCTTTTGAAACATAGGCTGCATTCAAATGTATTTTCAGTCTGTGTCCTGCTGTGTCCCCAATGGGCAGTAAACTGACCAACAATAGCCTATGTGTAACGGCACAGGAACCAAAATTCCAATGTATTAAAAATCACAGCTTACACTATTCTGCACTCTCTAACGTTCCTATATGGGTTCTTTCACCCCGTTGCCAATCACGTGTCTATGCCCTCACTTGCCCTGAACTCACCCTGGCTAGTGGGAAGGGCAGCAAGAGCACTAGTCTCACCACTACAATAATCCAATACAAAGGTAGGAAGACAAACAGGGAGAAATAGACACAAAAAGAGAACACTCCAAGCAACTTCAATGCAGCTAACACCACAGTTACAATAGTCACGAACTTCAGGCTTCTTCCAGAGACAGGTTCCTTCCAAAGGGGATGGCTTTAGATATGACCGCCATAAAGAGTGAGGTATGTGTGGCTGCGCATTGATTAGCATGTTAGTAAGCCCACAGGGGCATGCTATCATGCTATGTGGGACAGCTAGCCAAGGGAACTCACGCTCTTGCGACTAGTCCCCAGCCTCATTAGCATATAATATATGATCTTTAGAATACATTTTCTAAAGATCTCTTTATCTATGCCGGCGTATACAGGGACGGTTACGCAGGGAATAGCGATACACACCCAGAACTGCTTGTGGTTCTGGGTGCATATTGCACCTGACAGGTTCCCTTTAAAGGGGTCATTCACCTGTTTTCCTTACTGGCCACATCGATATTATGTTGAGAAGCAAGGTTATTCTCAAATACCTTGTGTTAACAATAGTGCCTGTGAGGGTACGGTTCCACTAGCGTATAACTTCTGATGCGAGAGCATCGGAAGCAATATGCTATTGACCCTTTGCTGCGAATATCAGCCGAGGGTCATGCGACTGTGATGCGATCTTATCACAGGTGCGGAGAAGTGGGAGGGAACACTTTCTCCTCATTCTCCCCCCCGGCCTATCTCTTTGTATATTGCATTGTGGTTGGAATACAGTTAGGTCCAGAAATATTTGGACAGTGACACAAGTTTTGTTATTTTAGCTGTTTACAAAAACATGTTCAAAAATACAATTATATATATAATATGGGCTGAAAGTGCACACTCCCAGCTGCAATATGAGAGTTTTCACATCCAAATCGGAGAAAGGGTTTAGGAATCATAGCTCTGTAATGCATAGCCTCCTCTTTTTCAAGGGACCAAAAGTAATTGGACAAGGGACTCTAAGGGCTGCAATTAACTCTGAAGGCGTCTCCCTCGTTAACCTGTAATCAATGAAGTAGTTAAAAGGTCTGGGGTTGATTACAGGTGTGTGGTTTTGCATTTGGAAGCTGTTGCTGTGACCAGACAACATGCGACCTAAGGAACTCTCAATTGAGGTGAAGCAGAACATCCTGAGGCTGAAAAAAAAGAAAAAATCCATCAGAGAGATAGCAGACATGCTTGGAGTAGCAAAATCAACAGTCGGGTACATTCTGAGAAAATAGGAATTGACTGGTGAGCTTGGGAACTCAAAAAGGCCTGGGCGTCCACGGATGACAACAGTGGTGGATGATCGCCGCATACTTTCTTTGGTGAAGAAGAACCCATTCACAACATCAACTGAAGTCCAGAACACTCTCAGTGAAGTAGGTGTATCTGTCTCTAAGTCAACTGTAAAGAGAAGACTCCATGAAAGTAAATACAAAGGGTTCACATCTAGATGCAAACCATTCATCAATTCCAAAAATAGACAGGCCAGAGTTAAATTTGCTGAAAAACACCTCATGAAGCCAGCTCAGTTCTGGAAAAGTATTCTATGGACAGATGAGACAAAGATCAACCTGTACCAGAATGATGGGAAGAAAACAGTTTGGAGAAGAAAGGGAACGGCACATGATCCAAGGCACACCACATCCTCTGTAAAACATGGTGGAGGCAACGTGATGGCATGGGCATGCATGGCTTTCAATGGCACTGGGTCACTTGTGTTTATTGATGACATAACAGCAGACAAGAGTAGCCGGATGAATTCTGAAGTGTACCGGGATATACTTTCAGCTCAGATTCAGCCAAATGCCGCAAAGTTGATCGGACGGCGCTTCATAGTACAGATGGACAATGACCCCAAGCATACAGCCAAAGCTACCCAGGAGTTCATGAATGCAAAAAAGTGGAACATTATGCAATGGCCAAGTAAATCACCAGATCTTAACCCAATTGAGCATGCATTTCACTTGCTCAAATCCAGACTTAAGACGGAAAGACCCACAAACAAGCAAGACCTGAAGGCTGCGGCTGTAAAGGCCTGGCAAAGCATTAAGAAGGAGGAAACCCAGCGTTTGGTGATGTCCATGGGTTCAGGAACAGATGTGCTAGCTCCTCTCATGTCACTTCATCAACTGATACTGATCTCTAGCAGCAAAAATCAGCACAGGGAACAGGTTCTTATCTGGAGCTTCTGCCAGGGTCCCAGAGAGTAATACTTGGTGTTTTATCATATTTTCCTCATAGACAATAATTTTAATCTGGAGTTCTGGTCTAATTTTCAATATTTAACCCATTGCAAGTGGTGTCGGTCTGGTTTACTAAACAATTAGAGAACGATTCATAGATATTTTTGCGCAAATTCCTTTGTAAAGTCCAGCATCTGAAATTTCTTCATACTACTAATTCCTCCTTTACAGGAGCTGTCAGTAAATAACGGTGCTCCCTGCCGGAGAGGATGGTAATGCAAAAAAACAATTGGTTGTCTGAGGAGCCGTATCATGTATTCACCTTTATACCTGCCACTGCACGTGATACAGACATGTCATGGCTAACCAATATAAACCAGTGGAGAACACCAACTATAATTTTGGAATACTCCACCCTTTGTAAAATAACAGCCATTCTTATTGCAAGACCTACCGCATATTTGTCAGAAAAAAAGATTGAGAGATAAAAATATCTATAAATATAAGTAAATAGGCTTGTTAGAACAATATACTGGGGTTGGAGATAGACCTTAACCACTAACTATAGACATTTAGATAATTGTCAGGATCCAATAACAGTCTGAAGTCTGAGTTATTATTATTATTATCTATTATTATAGCGCCATTTATTCCATGGCGCTTTACAAGTGAAAGAGGGTATACGTACAACAATCATTAACAGTACAACACAGACTGGTATAGGAGGAGAGAGGACCCTGCCCGCGAGCGCTCACAGTCTACAGGGAATGGGTGAGGGTAGAATAGGTGAGGACAGAGCTGGTTGCGCAGTGGTGTACTGGACTGAGGGCTATTGTAGGTTGTAGGTTTGTTGGAAGAGGTGGGTCTTGAAGTTCCTCTTGAAGCTTTCCATGGTAGGTGAGAGTCTGATGTACTGAGGTAGAGCATTCCAGAGTATGGGGGATGCACGGGAGAAATCTTGTACGCGATTCTGAGTGAGTTCCACGTGAGTTCACGTGTGAGTTCCGTTCTTACGCTCCCATTGTGTCCTGGAAAACAAGGATTAGGCAGGTTTCTGCTACCAGACTATTATTTCCCATTACACAAGCCGTTCACAACATGATGCCACCCCTATGATCGGCTAATAAACTCAGGCCTGATCTCATCTAATAGTGCTGTGGTGCCACTGAGGCTTCAGTCGCCACAGGGTATTGCATCTGACTTAAGATGCAATGCTCATCCCGGGTAACGAAGAGGTTAACCACTGGTTTTCACTTACACAACACAACTGGGAAGTGAGTCAGCAGTTACACAACACACACACAGCGAGGTGCTCCCCAATTGTAACTGGGCTAAAGGTGGTCACCATAAGAGCGGGTTTTTCCCAGCCACCAGTGAGTCATCAGGAAGGTGGGGGCAACACAGGGGAAGTTACAGAATACACAGTTTTCATATCAGAATAGTCTGAGACTTAGAACAACACAGTCGCCATAGAGAGTGCTTAAGAGCTTCTATAGTTAGGACTGGGCAGACTGGAAGGAGCAGGAGACAGTGGAGAAGCTGGCTGACTGGTAGCTCCTGTGGGATGGAGGAGAAACACGGTTGCTGAGGGCAGAGCTTCATTGCTCCCTTGGAACCGGCACTGTTCAGGGTGCATAGCCCTAGGGTGGAACATACTCCACGTTGGACCACCAGAATCTGCAGGACAGGGGGATTCCACGTCCCTCTGGCCACCACAAGATCCTGCAGCACAGTGGCACATAGGGTCCGGAGTCATGATTGCAGTCAGGCCCCATAGCGGACCCGCACCACCTGCATACGGGACAGGAACTTTAACACCCCAGGTCCCCAAGCACTTCAGGTCACAGGGATTCACACTAAAAAGCGCAAGAAGGAAGGGCTCACAGACTACCGCACCGGTTCTAACCTTTGACTTACCCGGGATCGGCTGGAGTCCATTGCAGCGGAGACCAGTGCCTCTGGGCAGCCTACAAATTGTAAGTAAAGAGATCTGGAACCGCAGCAGCTGACTCTGCCTCTTATTGGTGGCGCCCCACGCTTCGACGGCAATGGCCACCGTCTCACCCATCACCTCCCCAGGGCCCGCTTCACCTGTGGGAAGCAGAACTGCCCTTGCTGCAACACCATCAGCCCCGGTGGACATCACCCACAGCGGCGGCTAATCCCTGGCCGCGTACCACAGGCGGCGTCAAGAGACAAACTCCCAACTATACCCATCATCCAATCTACCATCCCATCATCCTTATCCTCCCTTTTATTGTACACCTCGGGGCCACCAAGGTGGGCAAGGGCAGCCCGTGACATCCCAGACCTGACAACACCGGCCCGGCGACGAGTATTTAACCCCTGTCCCATGGGTGCTACAGTGCCACCAAAGGCTGTGTACCACCACTTATTTCTTCTGTATGATGTAGTGCTCATTAAAATGGACCAGCAATCTAAGACTACTGTACTTGTCTCACCAATTTGCTCAAATCTGGTGAAGTGAGAGGGATTTTTGACACCCTGGCAAAACCAGGTAGTCACAAAAAGAGTTAATCCTCCTTGGCACCAACACAGTCCCCACACAGATATGCACCAGCCAATCAGGCCTTACTCACCCCCTCCCCAGGAAAATGGGACGGAGCGAGAGGAGCTTAGGAAGTGCAGAGAGGAGTTAAGTTTCAGTTTGTGCTGTAGTCAGTGAAGAGCTGACAGGAGGGAGTTGGAGTTCCCTGGAGAAGGTGGTAGTCGGGGTTGGAGCCCTGGACTACTGGACTAAGTGGCAGTGAGGGCCACAGGCATGGAGATCCGGTCGCGGGGAACCTGAGGCCGACTGGGACAGGGTTGTAGCCCGCCGGTGCCGAGAGAGGGGATCTGGTCCGGAGGCCGTTCAAGCGGACTAGTTCAGACAAGAAAGAGACAGACAGAGAGTGTGGAAGAAAGGGCCCCTGGCTGTATATCTGGGTGTGGACCCGAAGACACCTGCCAAAAGTGAACAGCCATTGGCAATTTGGTTTACAATACAAACTATGTGTGGTGACTGACCATCCAAATCATCAAGAGCTCATCCAGCACCACGACAACCGAACTGTGAGTTTCCTGCTTCCTGCAATTCCTCACAATACCCTGGGCCCCGGGACTACACCTCCCCTACCCGTGGAGGGGATCTCATCTTGCTGCCCCGCTCCATCAGCCCCAGGCGCCCCCATATCCAGGCAGCGGCAGTGTCACCATCCCTCACCGCAACCCACGGGTGGCGTCACTGACAAAAACTCTCTCCCCTGTAAATATCCCCTTTTCACTCGTGGGCAACGGACGGCTGCGCGAGCCCCGAATCTGGCTGCCACTCGAGCCACAGCCACTGCCCGGATCAGAGTGCCTCGATCGGCCGCCCGGTTGTGATCTGTCCCCCACCCGCGACAGATTCTTGTGAAGAAGATCCTCTATTCTGTTCTTCATATTCTCTAAAAGCCATTTCCTGTACAGATGGAAAAGCCCTTTAATGAGTCTATTTTAGCCAAGTCTTAAAGGGAATTTGTCGGTAGGTTTCTGCCACCTAATCTGAGAATAGCATAATGTAAAGAAAGAGTCCTTGATTCCAGTGATGTGTTACTTACCGGGCTGCTTGCTGTAGGCTTCATAAATTTCCTGCTATATCAGTGGGAATTTATTACTAGTGGACTAATAATCCTGTTGCCATTGTAATCATCCATATTCATGAGCTCTGGGTAAAGAGCTCTGTATAACGTAACCTTCACCACTGATTGGCAGCTTTCTATCTATGCACAGTATACACAGAAAGCTGCCAGTCATGCGTGTAGGTAGGTGGGCGGGGTTACACAGAGCTGAGCATTCAGAGAACTGTTAGATCTACAGCAGAGAAAATGGTAGTTTTATCATAACTGCAGCAAGTAGACCAGTAAGTGATACATTGCTAAAATCAGAGTCTCTACCCCGAAATCATGCTGCTCTCAGATGGAATAGGAAAAACCTGCTGACAGACACATCTTAAGGACTTTTCAGTGAACGACTCAGACGGTAACTGTTAGCTTAAATGAGTTAAAAAAACCCTTGTCATAAGCAAAAGCCCAGATCCCTAACTTCTCAGCAAAACAGCAAGAGCTAAGCTGCTTGAGCTTGCCTTTAGAAGCTATGAATAGATATGGGCGAGCCCGCAGATGTTTAGGTTCGGCGGGTCCAGCCGAAGCTTAAAAAAAGTCTGGTTCGCGACCTGACTTGACCCTGAACACCAAACCCCATATAAATCTATGGGATACAAACTCAAATGTTATAAAAAGGTGGTAGTAAGGACTAGGGAGCTTTAAAAGGAAGCAAAATGTGAATTAAAGCAGGACAATTATGTATCAAAAATGTATGTGGTTTCGGTACGTTTGTTTTGCCAGGAGATGCAGATTTGGTGCAGAATTGTCTGTAACCAAATACTCAACGTGAGGACATCGCGTAACTCGGTAATTCAGCATTGCGTTCAATAACTCCCCCTGAGGTGAGGTCACTGAGTTCACCTCAGGTTAGTTCACCTGAAGTCACAGCTGGGGTACCGTGGGATCCCCAGCTGTGACATCAGGGGAACTCACTGACTCTCACAGCTGCAGCTCTGTCAGTGTGTCCTTGACGCTGCAGTGATCGGTCGCATTTCCTAATGAGACCACACACTGCAACCTCAGATGTAGAAGAGCTGGGATTGTCATGGGACCTCGTGTGGACTATGTTGGATCTGCAGGGGTGTTTTGGGGGTCAATAAACTGGAAAAAAAAGGTTGGTTTTTTTTTTTAATAAAGGATTTTTATCTGCGTTTTATATTTATTTCCTTCTACTTACACAGTTAGTAATGGGGGGTCTCATAGGCAGTGGACAACTCGGTAAGAATAACTGTCCTGCTGTAATCCCTGTTGTGCTTTCCTTCTTTTTTTTTTTTTTTTGTCCAGGGTGGCCGAACCCAAACAGTAACACGGGCTTCCCTGAGAAGTCTGTGTTTGGAATTCATGCATGGACCACAAACTTTACAGTTTGGGTTTGTCCATCACTAATTATGAATGACAAACATTGCTTATTCAAATATTAGCCATTATGACGGAGTAATACATGGGTGTAAAACATATTCATACCTCCCAACTTTTGAAGAAAGGAAAGAGGGACAAAGTAAGCGGTGGGTGTAGCGCGCCGTGGCAAAATTTGACCACGCCCCTAGCCACACCCCTAGCCACACCCATTCGTCAGTAAGGGTCATTCAGCAGATGCCCCAGACTGTTCGTCATAGCAGCCAGAATTTTCTTATATTTCTATGTGTCACTATATGACATTGCTTATTTGTGCCTATAAGGCCGTGTTCACATGTTGTATAAATTCTGTTTCTTTTTGTTTCTGCCGCTGTCTGCACAAAACTACACAATAACAATCTTCTGTGATTGTTCCATTTTCTGCCTTTTCTCCATTATTTAATGTGTTTTTGGTTCAGATGTGAATCTGCGTTTTTAAGTGTTTTTATTGTACTGAGAAGCTTTTTCCTGCATTTTTTGAAGCTCCACGTAGAAAACCTCCATAGCAAAAAAAAAACAAAACTGCAGAGTTCAGCTGCGTCGTCTTGTGGAATCACATCCACTTTACTTGGATAATTAAAGACAGCGGAATAAATGTGCAAAAAAACAGCAGAAAAAAAATGCAGCATTTACACTACATGTGAACATGGACTAATTGTCCAAGCAAAGGGGATCAGACGTCATGAAATCTCCGCCCCTTTTATGTCTGAAGATGCCGCTGATCTGTGCAGTTTTGGTGTTTTTTTCTTTATAATCTTCAGGATTCACATCTGCACCAAACATGTATCAAATAAGGGACAATGCATAAAAAATACTGCAGACACGCAATAATCAGAGGAGATTGTTATTGCGCTCATGGCCCGGACACCTGCAGAAAAAATGCAGCCTTTCTGATACGTGTGAACACGGCCTCAGTGATATAGTTTTATTACATTTTTTATGGGTTTTAATAAAGAAAAATAATTGCGCCATTTTTTCCCGCCATTTACCGATCCCCATCAATAATCTGATCGCTGCGTTGTTTTGGGTCGTTACGACTACAGGGACACCAAATACCTCCATGTTATTTGCGGATTTGTGATGTTTATTATTTTAGAAAAAAGTGCAATAAAATTACATTATTCTATTTTTTTGTTATTTTTAGTAATTTTATTAAAAGAAAAAAAAAAATCTCTTTTCCTCTCTCTCTAGAATACAGGACATAGAGATGCTGCTCTGTACAATGGAGCTGTGTTCTGTGTAATCTGCTGTGTAAGAGGCTGCATTGTAGGTTAATTCATATAACATCCTCTGTCTGATGTCATCAATTCCTAGTGGCTTAACAGCTTGAGCAGCTAGGAAAGCCAGGAGGCTGCTGGACATGAGTTTGAAAGTTGCTGGTTCGAATCCAAGTTGGTGAAAATAAAAAAAAAAATAATTTTATTTTATAATTTTGTATTTTTTCCACATTTCTTTATAGTAGTTTTATGGGTACAAATAAATCTGACTCCTTCACCTACAAAGAGATGCAGTATCTATCTATCTATCTATCTGTCTGTCTGTCTATCTATCCATGTATCTATCTATCTATCTATCTATCTATCTATCCATGTATCTATGCCTCTATCTATCCCTCTATCTATCTATCTATCTATCTATCTATCTATCTATCTATCTATCCATGTATCTATGCCTCTATCTATCCCTCTATCTATCCCTCTATCTATCTATCTATCTATCTATCTATCCATGTATCTATCTATCTATCTGTCTGTCTGTCTGTCTGTCTATCTATCCATGTATCTATCTATCTATCTATCATATATCTATCATGTATCTATCCATGATATCTATCATGTATGTATCTATTATCTGTCATGTATATATATATATATATATATATATATATATATCCCTCTATCATCCATCCATCAATCTTTGCAGCTAAATAATCTGCTTCTGCTTTGTCTACTGCACTATAGAGGTTAAGTTTACCAAATCTTCCCATGGTTTAAAATATGGGCAGTGGCTCAGAGGTAGAGCTGCTGCCTTTGGAACAATGAGCTTCACGGGTTCAAGTCCTGGTCAGAGCCAATAATAATTTAATTTATTCACTCCACTGAGGGGAGGAGTCGGGATATCAGCTGTGAGCCGCGGGAGAGCGGGACAGACCGGAAAAATCGTGGCAGTCCCGCAGAATCCGGGACGGTTGGGAGGATAGAGTTCCATAGATTTCTAATCACTGGTGGTATGAGACCTCCACTTTCATGTATGTACAGCTTCTCAGTTCTGCATTTTTAAGGTACCAACAATTAACACTAGAACTACTGAGGTAGTCATTTTGACTACTTTACACCATGTATTTCTATATAGGTGTCACGAGTCCAGTAGTTCTAGTGTTAAAAGCATTACTGGAAGCCCCCATGGGTAAGAAGGGTATTTTGGGCCCCTCAGGCAGAATGACCTGGCTGTGACTTCTGAAAGGTGAATACTGTATGTCATTACTCTGGTCCACATCCTGCACTGTTTGTTATATTACAATCCAATAAGTAGATTGTCCACTTTAACAGCTAAACATCACCAAACTACAAGTATCAACACAGAGCAAGAATTTTGATGTTTCTGGATGGTAAAAAATGCAGCATTAATCTCAGTTATAAGACCTCATCCATCATGTGTATGTCAGTACTTTGATTGATCATCTTTCAACAATTAGAGGTTGATTTTTTTTTTTTTACTTGAAAAAGACTCCGGTTCGGCATGGAAACATGTTGTTTAATATAAAAGAACCTGTTTTCCACATTCACAGCAGCAAGAACTGTTTTCCTCCAGCCTCGCAGCCTAATCTCAGTGGTTTTTTTTCCTACTGGTGACCTTTAAATTTAAGACCCCTGACTCATGTCTTACCCTTACCTTCCGCCGCCTTCATCCTTTTCCAGTGACGTTCCTGTTGATCTGCGGCGAAAAGTAACTAGCCGGAAGCTCTAGTGTTTCATGGAGCGTGCCGGAAGTCACTCTTCAATGTATCTCTATCGGAGCCTCATTCTGGCTCTCATAGACTTGCATTGAGCACCTGTGATGTAGATTCTGACCTCCGGCCAGTCAGAAGCTATGGGCACAAGATGGCGCCGCAGGACAGGATTCATAAAGTATGAAAACACTGGAAGGTGGGGGGGCTTACACTTAAAGCGCCACGACAGCCGTGACCCCCCCCTAAAAAAAACAATGCTGTAGTGTTCCTTTAAGACACCAAAAATGGCAGAAATGCCCTCCATTGCCAGTTTGTCTTTCAATAATTGTCATATAAAGCGTGTTGAAATAGGGGTGGGAGAATCGTTGCAGGACTGCGGCCCCTCGGCCAGGTTAGTAATCTGTGTGCGTTGGACGGGAGCTCTGTGATTCACCGTACCTCGCGGCTTTCCTGGCTAATTTTTGTTTAGCTGGGCTAGAATGTGTGTGTCAAGTCGCAATGATAAAAACACGTTTATAAATTTTCTGCTATGCTGGAAAGAAGTCTCTTGCTGCTGTATTTTTTTGAAGGGTCTTTATTATCCACTCCATGCCGTACTGGCAGACCTGTTGGTTTTTTACACTTATTGAATATGCAAATACGGAATTGAAATGTGTAGTGGATAATAAAGACCCTTGTAGCGCCGGCATCACTTCAGAGAGGCTGACTTACTCACCGTCCTGGCCGGGTCAAGTCCTTCACGACCATCCACATGTGCTCTTGCCTCCTTTCCGCGGGAGCGCACCTAAGATGCGAATGCGCACACTGGCCCTCCTCAAAAAGGGCCGGCATGCCATTTCCTGGAAACATCTGTCAGCGTATGGCTACAAGGCACTGTGTATTTAAGGGACCCTCCCGTTAGGAGAGGAGCCTATGCAACACCTTTAGTTAGTTAGTCAGTCAGTCTGCTACCTAGCTAGTTGTCAGTTCCTGAGCTCCTGCCTTATTATCCAAATGTCCATTTCCAATACCTGCTTTCCCATACCTATCTACCCCTGCCATGCCCACCATACCTGTCCATACCCGCTTGCCTGTCTGCCCCGGTCATCCTACCTGTACCTGCCTGCATCTGTTTCCGTACCAGAGTCCATCGCCTGTCCTGGGGGTCAGCTGCCACAGTCCCGGTCACTGCACTGAGAGTGGTAACTGGCGTCCGCCTCATGGTGGGTGCTTAGTTATACCGCTACCACTAAAGGGTAACCCTGTGGTCCAATAGGTCCACTAATCACACTCGTTACCCTTACACCGGACGCGAGCTTTACAACCCATCAAAGAATAACGCAGCAAGAGACTTCTTTCCAGCAGCGCAGCCAGTTTTTAAGAGTGTTTTTATCCTGTTATGGTAATTTCTAGATGGTGGATATTTCCTTCAATCACCCACGGGGCAGTGGCAGCTGGTTATTATAATCTGTATAGGAGTTGTGTCTTCACACAACCACCCAAGATGGGCAAAACTATTCCTTATACTATCTCCTATATTCAGGTTTTACCCCATTGTGTTCTTCTCCTGTCACAATAACTGTTTTCTTTTGATTAGCCGGACTAGCAAAACGTCATCATTTTCACTTGAGAAAAGTCATGAATGCCGGGAGGTAAGAAGACTCACAGATCTCCTGTCTAGCGGTCACAGATTATTGCTCCGGCTGATGGACCTGAGTGCTGCAAATCAATTCTCTCATTTCCGAATGGAACTAGTAGAAAGTAATAGTTTGGAAAAGTGTCAAAACAGCAGCTGGGGGGTTGGTGAATATAAGAAACTGGCCATTTTAAAATTATTTTTTACCATTTGGACACCCACTTTAATCTAGCACCAGTCGGCTTTTTTCCCTCATTTTACATATTGCAGATATGAATTATGCAAATTCATAAAGTGCATTAAACACATTTCAAGACCTTTTTGACCTGAAGTTTGTGACTTGAAAAATCTGCAGGAAATGTTGCAAATTACAGTAGATTTTATTAGCTGGGAGGCCTAAAGGCACATGCCAACTAGACTTTTATGCCGGAATGTGCCCTCTGTATGATGCCCATGTGCCCTAGTAGCGGATAAGGATAACGATTGCTTTGTTGTGACGTCTCCTTTTAAAGAAGATTTCATTATTAAATTCACTATTTCCATGTGATGCTGCAGATTTATAAATGCTCTCCTTGTTGTGATGATATTGAATACTGATTAGAAGGAAGCCTTTTTCTCATTGGCTCGTGGCCAATACAAAAGTGGATTAAACAACAGACGTTTACCAGTTTTCAGATGACTGAACTACTCTTGTATTTCTTTAAATAAGTTTAACCCTTTTCAATTTGGGCATAGTAGAGTCTATAATTCGCTTAGTATTATTAAAAAAAGGCCTCAATCTTCCAAGACTGTTAAATTGCCTGAAAAAAGTTCAAAGTTGTTGAATAACACTATTTCTGTTCAATAAATCACTGTTATATTATATTTGTTTCTACATTTTTCTCTGTAACTGATTTTCAGTTGTTTCTGAGCTGGTGGTTGGAAACTAGTTGCTATATTTTCCCCTACACTGCACACAGAGACATGAGAGATTCCTGCTTTCCTTTCTGTCTGTAAAACCCAAAGAGCAATAGCAGGGAGCACATTATACAGCAGTACTGAGCTATGTGAATCCCGCCCTGTAGTGAGATAATCACACGATAAATGTAGCATGGAAACCGTGTGTTTCCATTAGACTGTTCCATTTCTCTGCACTTTTTCCCAGTCCAATGTAAGTGGACTTTGCTGGGCAGCTGTAATCTTATCCCTCAGTTATTTGGCAGATGGATTTGACTTATTTTTCCCTGTAATTGATGACTTCATTATGCGGAGGGAAGAAGGGATGGAAAGAAGTGGCTCATAAGTGGAGAAAAAAAATCTCTGATGAAATATGTTACCAGGTTTCTTAGATTTGCTTGTACTATTAATGTGTGCAAAGTTTATTCAAACAGTGAACATAGAAAATGGTTGCCAGGTGAAGCCAAGTTATCACCAATCCTATAGATAGATGATAATTAGTCATTGATTAGTTTCTGTTTTACTGGAGCAACATTGCACATGCTCCATTCCATTCATCTTCTACGGTATGTAAGATGGTGATCGGCTACAATGTAAATGGCCGGTATATATCCTAGAGTTTGTTGTCCTCTGGGATGTAAACTTGGAATGGCTATGCTGGTAAATGTAGTGCCATGAGTTTTGTTAAGGCATTCACAGGTTTATGGATAGCTGGAGAGATGGGTGTATCTGGCTATTCACATACAGTACCTCCACCCATGGGTGTGTCTCATATCTCTAATGACCGTTTGTTTGGCACATGCAGTCTGTAGGAGGAAGTCATTACACTTCCTGAAGGAGCCTCTGAGTGAGGTGTGGTGCATTGGCCAGAGTGAGAGTGTGTGCACTGACAGGAGTCAGTGTATGGAAGGGTCAAACCTCCTGAAGATAAACAGACTTTAAACCTTGGGTGAATACTGGCCGGGGTCAGTGGGTGGCAGCTGATAGCTCGCCTGGAATACTTCAGTAAGGTATGTGTACCTGTGACGTAAACGGACTGTCTGTGCCTTTAAGTCAAAAGAGGCTTATGGCAGCCATTTCCTGTGGATTGGTGAGTAAGTAACCTCTTCACAGGTACTGCAGAGTCCTTCAGTTGGCTTTTTCTGGTAGCTCCATAGAGAATGAATGGTGCATCTGTCAGGCATCCGATCTGACCACTTTGTAATCAGAATAAAAGTGCTCAATTGCGAATAAAAATTCCCTATTCTCCCAATCAGTGCATATTCCAGTGGCCATAGCAACAAGTTATCACCTTGTCAGTTATATACCTTGAGTAGGTGATAACTTGTTTTCACTGGAAAGCCCCTTTAATCCATTTGTTTATAAGGAAGGTCAACTGAGCAGATGCTATGCAGAAAAATGCATTAGGATCTTCAATTAAAAAAACCCCACAATATTTTGTTTCCAAGGCTGTTTTTTTCATCAACTCCTTATTAGAGAATAATAAGATTAGCTTTATAAACTGGTATCAGCTATAGAAGTTGCAAAAGTGATGTTTCAGGAACATTCCCTCAACCACACAAGAGAATCACCAATTTATTTTTTTCTATTTTTTTTTTTTAAAGAGGTAAAGTCATTAATTCTGAAGCTATGATCTTGTCGAACTAATGCAGAATCCCATTTGGTAGATTCTTTTATCTCAAGCGAGCTGAGAACCAAAGACACGAAATATCCAGAAAGAAGCACGTGGAACGCACTTAAGACTCGAATCACAAATTCATTTTTTTGTGGCAATTTTTGAGCCAAAGCCTAAAGTGGATCTGAACGATGGATTAAGTGCAAAGAAAAGACTTATCCTTCACAGATTGCCAGCTATGGATTATAAAGCAGCCACTTATGTGGCGCCCCTGACCTGGTCAGGCACCACTGAGTACTGCACCCATGCTGGGGACAGTACAAACAGGTAATCCAGAAGGCTGACCGAGGTGTGACTACACAGGCGCATAGTGATCAGGTCTCACACATGTACCTTTGGGAGGACCCCTGGGGATCCCAGGAGGGGGCAAAGCCTTCACCTCCACTTGAGGAGTGGAGGGGGCGAAGCCTCCATCTCCACTCAAGGGGTGTGGTAGAGAGCCTGGTTGCTAGGTGGCGTAGGCAGGCACAAGGGGAAAAGAGAAGGAGGAGTAAACAGTCTGAAGCAGAGTGTGGAGGAGTGAGGAGCATGGAAGTGGAGCTTAGACAGGAGCAGCAGTGCAGGTCCCACGAGTGAGCCAGTTTAGTGTGCAGCTCAGGAAGAGCAGAAGCAGACCCTGGAGCTGTTGCAGTCTAACAGCGTCCGCGCAGTGACTACCGACGGGGGAGAACGGTCACCTGGTAGTGCTGCCCGAACACCACACACAGCTGGAGAGAGAGCAGTGTAGTGGAAAGTAAGGAGACTGTCAGGGAGTACCAGGCCCAAACGGGCGGCAGATCCCGATGCGGGGATAGATCCACCTTTCCTTGCTAAACCTGCCGGTGTGGGGCCCTTAAAGCCCACGCCACAACACCACAAAAGCCGCAGCCACGTAGCCACAGTTAGGGCCCATAGTTCACAGGAGGCAAGCAGCTGGAGTGATCTGGTCCAGGCGACAAGCAAACGGCAAACAAACGAGGGGAGCAGCTACTTCCCTGGGTGACCCCCATAGGGACTAAAAGTCGGGGTTACCACAAACCACAGAAGGGCTAAGGAAGGCGAGTCGGTAGTCACCCTCATCAGTCAGCCTGAAGGACACCTGGTTCCAGCCTGGTTCATCCCAGCTACGCCCGGGTTACTCACCCTGCCACCTTCTGTGAGTAAAACCCCTGAAAGACATTCTGCTTGTGTGGAGTTATTCTGCGCCTTGTGGTTCTACACACCTACACAGGGCCCTGGGGCTTGCCTCACTCTCAGGAGGCTATTACAACTGGCTGCACCCACCATCAGCCCCAGGCATCCCTTAACCTGCAGTGGCGGTCCCCACTGACCGCAATTCTGAGAGTGGCGTCACGACAATCCTAAAAGAAGATCTCCTACCTGTGACAAGATCCAGCTGCGTGGAGTCCCTGAAGGTAATGCACCGACACAACACTGGAGGGGCTTCACATCTGGCGTCACGAACAGGATAAGGACTAGACCTGTTCAGACAGGTGACCATGTGCCTGGGCGGTCCGCTTGGAAAATTGGAAGCGCCGCCATATTGCCACCATGAAAAGCGCGCTGAAAAACAACAGCAGCCCGCGCTGGGAGAAGTTACCGCCCACGAAGAGGTGTGGCTACCCAGAGATCCCCTGCAGAGTTCTGACCTCGCAAGTGAAGAGAGCGGAGGCGTTCAGAGACGTCGGGACAGAAAGGGAGCCAGAAGCCTGCTGCTGGAAGAGGCAGAGCAGAAACTGAAGAGCCTGCTACTGGAGGCAGCGACGAGTCCACTGCTGGGAAATCGTGCAGAAGAAGGCGCAGAGGAAATGGCGTCTGAACGCAGAAACCCAGAACCAGGCTCCGCTGCCTGGTGGTATCGGGAGCTTGCCCAGTTCTGCGACCGACTGGAGACCCGGGTCGTAGAGCAGATCAGAGAGGAACGCACGGAGCTTCTGGAGATGGCTGCAGCGGTTCAGGCTTATGAGAGGGGAACCGCACGACGAGTGCCAGACCGGACGGCGACGACTCAGACCCCGATGATACCACCGATGGGTGAGTCCAGTGTTGCCCCTGCCAGCGCGAGTGCCCCGACCCCTGCTGCCACGCCCGCGGTCCCTGAAGAGGCGCCCGGCGCGGCGACGCTGAACCAGGCCGCAGCCACGCCAGGTGCGGCCCGCCAAGCCCAGGCCGCCGCAGAGATGCCCTGCCCGGCCCGCAAAGATCCGGCTGCCGCCGCGACCCTCATCCACGCCGCAGGTGTGACGCTGACCCAGGCCGCCGCCATGCTAGGCCCGGCCCGCCAAGACCAGGCTGCCGCCATGCAGGGCGCGGCCTGCCAAGACCAGGCCGCCGCCATGTCAGGCGCGGCCCGCCAAGACCAGGCCGCCGCCATGTCAGGCGCGGCCCGCCAAGACAAGAATGTACCACTGTTTACCCCGGCCTGCAAGGCCAGAGCAGACACCGCTCCCCAGTCTAAGGAAGTCCCTGCTAGGAAGTCCCTGATAGGAGAGGACCCCGAATACTGGAAGCTGAAGGCTGACCTAGAGGCCCAGTTCCCACAGGAGATGTTGGATCGGTATCTGCTCCCTCCGCACACCCCCAAGGCGACTTCTGCAGCAACCACGCCAAAGAGTCCCCCGCCCGGGCCTGCTGATGACCACCCATCCCCGGCGCTGCCACAACAGGAGTGCTCAGAAGAACTAAGGGGGAGAGGAGGCCAGGAAGCTGAGAAGCTGACCCCGGAGCCATCAGCAGGGGATCCATGCCCAGAGCCATCAGCAGTGGATCCATGCCCCGCGCCAGAGATGCTGCCGTATTCCCGCTGGGATGAAGAGAGCCCGACACCCTCTGCTGAAGAAGATCTGTCCAGTTACCTCACCTGGGAGCCTGCAAACAGTGAAGCCGCAACCCAGCAGAACCCAGCCCGTAGGACACGGCGCCGTAGCAGAACCAAGCTTTCCCCTGCACCGCAGTCTCCAGAGCAGAAAAACGAAGTCATGGCAAGAGACTTGGAAGAGAAACGGTTCCTGAGAAGGGCCAAATCCCAGGTCAGAGGTCCACTTTGTCGTGGTGTAGTAGAAGACTTCAGCTTGAAATCAGGATATGGCTTCATAGTAGCTCCTGGTATGAAGGAAGGCATCTTTGTTAATAGAAGAGACGTTAGAGCCCATTTGCCCAGAGGACATCCAGGAAGGAATCTACGGACAGGAGATTCAGTGGAATTCACCATGCACCAAGGAGAAAGAGGATGGTATGCATTGGATGTTACACCATGTCCCAGAAATCCCTACAGTGAACCTGCTGTCTCAACAGAAAAAGAAACAGATACAGAACAAGAAACAGATGTAGAAGAAGAAGGAAAAGACAGAGATGGAGAAAACAACAGGTGCCGCAGCCCTACAGGCCCAAGCCCTGGTGAGGAGGAATCTGCGTAAAGTAAAGAAAGAAGTACAGCAAGTTACAGTTTTGACCAGTTTGCAACGTTTATAAGTTTAAGCATGTGCCCACATGAACTAGTGTGAGAAACCCATGAACCTTAAGGCTATGAACTGGCTATAGCCACAAACTCTCGCAGTGTAAATAGTTACCCCAGAGGTACCACCACCAGAGCCAGCCTATTTAGGGGCTTGGCTCACCTGCAACCAGGGAGCACGTCCGTTTATGGGGCCTTGGCTCGCCTGCAACCAGGGAGCATGCCTGTTTATGGGGCCTGGCTCTCCACCACAAAGAGGGTACCTGGTCAGCACCAACTGTGGAGGCCGCCTCTACATCCTGCCAGAAGAGGCTGAAGGCGCGGCTCCACCAGGCCAGGTATGCCCTGAAGACCACTAGACCATGAAAGCCGCCTCTACATCCTGCCAGAAGTGGCTGAAGGCGCGGCCAACGGGAGAGGAAGATTGGAGGAAAGGTCTGGGGAAGTGGATGGCCCAGACCTGGTTACCAAAAGAAACCGGTGACCTGCCTCCTAAAAGGGTTTAGGGTGGGTTAACGGACTTGTGGGTGGAGGGTGGTGATGTATGGTACCTGGTGGTTTTAAAAGTTTTACCATGTTTTGCTGTTTTATGCATTTTAAACTGTTGTCTTGCAGCCCGAGGACGTGCTGGTGATAACTAAGGGGGAATGTGGCGCCCCTGACCTGGTCAGGCACCACTGAGTACTGCACCCATGCTGGGGACAGTACAAACAGGTAATCCAGAAGGCTGACCGAGGTGTGACTACACAGGCGCATAGTGATCAGGTCTCACACATGTACCTTTGGGAGGACCCTGGGGATCCCAGGAGGGGGCAAAGCCTTCACCTCCACTTGAGGAGTGGAGGGGGCGAAGCCTCCATCTCCACTCAAGGGGTGTGGTAGAGAGCCTGGTTGCTAGGTGGCGTAGGCAGGCACAAGGGGAAAAGAGAAGGAGGAGTAAACAGTCTGAAGCAGAGTGTGGAGGAGTGAGGAGCATGGAAGTGGAGCTTAGACAGGAGCAGCAGTGCAGGTCCCACGAGTGAGCCAGTTTAGTGTGCAGCTCAGGAAGAGCAGAAGCAGACCCTGGAGCTGTTGCAGTCTAACAGCGTCCGCGCAGTGACTACCGACGGGGGAGAACGGTCACCTGGTAGTGCTGCCCGAACACCACACACAGCTGGAGAGAGAGCAGTGTAGTGGAAAGTAAGGAGACTGTCAGGGAGTACCAGGCCCAAACGGGCGGCAGATCCCGATGCGGGGATAAATCCACCTTTCCTTGCTAAACCTGCCGGTGTGGGGCCCTTAAAGCCCACGCCACAACACCACAAAAGCCGCAGCCACGTAGCCACAGTTAGGGCCCATAGTTCACAGGAGGCAAGCAGCTGGAGTGATCTGGTCCAGGCGACAAGCAAACGGCAAACAAACGAGGGGAGCAGCTACTTCCCTGGGTGACCCCCATAGGGACTAAAAGTCGGGGTTACCACAAACCACAGAAGGGCTAAGGAAGGCGAGTCGGTAGTCACCCTCATCAGTCAGCCTGAAGGACACCTGGTTCCAGCCTGGTTCATCCCAGCTACGCCCGGGTTACTCACCCTGCCACCTTCTGTGAGTAAAACCCCTGAAAGACATTCTGCTTGTGTGGAGTTATTCTGCGCCTTGTGGTTCTACACACCTACACAGGGCCCTGGGGCTTGCCTCACTCTCAGGAGGCTATTACAACTGGCTGCACCCACCATCAGCCCCAGGCATCCCTTAACCTGCAGTGGCGGTCCCCACTGACCGCAATTCTGAGAGTGGCGTCACGGCAATCCTAAAAGAAGATCTCCTACCTGTGACAAGATCCAGCTGCGTGGAGTCCCTGAAGGTAATGCACCGACACAACACTGGAGGGGCTTCACACTTACTTTAGAAGTGGAACTTCAAAAAGACTGACAAAAGACTAGGAGATTGAGAATTACAGGGCAGTTTCTAATGAGACGCTAGTGTCTTCGTTATGTATCATATTGGATATGCATCATATACCTAAGAACCTACTAAAGATACAAATATCTATAGAGGTACAGTGCTAGACCAATTACTCATTATGACCACATTGTGTGCTTTTTTTTAAGTAAGCCATATTTCAATAAAAACTTTTATTAACAGAAATCGCTTTAATCAGAGTAGAAAAGCAGCACATACAAAGATCCACTTATACAAAGTGACATTTTGACAAATGATAGTGAAAATAATGCTTTCATGAATATATGAAAAGGCAAAAAGTATGTCTCATATCTGCCAGAGTCATCTATCTTTCCATATATTCCCACGTGATGATGTAACGGAGGCAGGGGGTGCCTCAGGGGGTGTAGTCGGGTCCCCTCGCCTTGTGGGCCGCAGGCTGAATCCCGGCCCTGCCGTTACTTGCAATACAGGTGTGTTGTTGGGGCAGAGTGTGGATGCATGGGGCCCATCAATGACAGCGTTCTTTCTGTGCTCTCCAGCTCCTTCTTCACTTTCAGGAAAGAGACAATTGCAGGCAGCGGGTAAACCAAACACCGTTTTATTAGACAAAGCTTCCATCTTTTTGTTTGCAGCAGTCTTACTTTAGTACGTTACAAGTTACAAGTCCTTTCCTACGAAAACGGTTTCCTTCTTCTCTACAGGCACTTTCCTTTGCCTGCAGGGGCCAATTGTTATCCCCCTAGCAGCGGTACTCCTATCCCAATTTTAGTCCAGCCCTTTCCCAGGGATTTGTATTGAACTAGGGGACGGCTCCAGTACTCACTACCGGCTCCGGATTAGCTCCAACTTCTTCGCTCCACTGCCACAGCACCCACTCCTGCACTCTGCCCCGGCACTTCAGACTGAGCTTGCTTGCCTCTCACATCTCACTGCACACTGCCCTGCATTCAGAGCCCAACCCCACCTAGGCTGCCCTGCCCCTTCCTTCCCTGCCACTGTTACCAGGGGAACCACTACTCTACACTGGCACCTAGTGGGAACACCATGTATTAACCAACACAACAGGTAACATTTTACCATCACTATCAACATTTGCCACCACACCATGTGGCGTCTTCAGGGGGGGATTCTCTTTCCCGGTTCGGGGGTCCGACTACCCCTTACAATGAGACCACTAAGATGTAACATATTTCACAATGGGAGGTACATGTCAGACCTGTGAAACAAATCCAGAATTTAAAATTTTACATAAAAATTACTACTTATATTTTTGGCTGTAAAAATAGGCTTTTAACACCCCAATATCACAACAGCTTCCATTTTGAAAATACCTTTGTAAAAATCAGGACCTGCATTTTTCTTTAACCTCTACGAGAAGATAAATCAGTAATAGCAAATATTAGAGTGAATATCCACTATTTTACAATTTATATATACTAGTGCATCTCAATAAATTGGAACATCATCAAAAAGTTCATTTATTTCAGTAATTCAATACGAAAATGGAAACTCCTATATTATATAGAGTCATTACACCAAGAGTGATCTATTTCACGTGTTTATTTCTGTTAATGTTGATGATTATGGCTTACAGCCAATGATAACCCAAAAGTCATTATCTCAGAGAATTAGAATAAATACCACAAAACACCTGCAAAGGCTTCCTAAGCATTTAAAATGGTCCATTAGTCTGCTTCAGTAGGCTACACAATCATGGGGAAGACTGTTGACTTGACAGATGTCCAGAAGGCAGTCATTGACACACTCCACAAGGAGGGTAAGCCACAAAAGGTCATAGCTAAAGAAGCTGGCTGTTCACAGAGTGCTTTATTCAAGCCACTCATGAACAATAGACAACGCCAGAAACATCTTACCTGGGCCAAGGAGAAAAAGAACTGGACTGTTGCTCAGTGGTCCAAGGTGTTGTTTTCAGATGAATGTAAATTTTGCATTTCATTTGGAAATCAAAGTCCCAGTGTCTGGAGGAAGAGTGGAGAGGCCACAATCCAAGCTGCTCGAGGTCTAGTGTGAAGTTTCCACAATCAGTGATGGTTTGGGGAGCCATGTCATCTGCTGGTGTAGGTCCACTGTGTTTTATCAAGACTAATGTCAGCACAGCCGTCTACCAGGAAATTTTAGAGCACTTCATGCTTCCCTCTGCCAACAAGCTTTTTGGAGATGAAAGTTTACTTTTCCTTGGCACCTGTCCACACTGCCAAAAGTACCAATACCTGGTTTAATAACCACAGTATCACTGTGCTTGATTGGTCAGCAAACTCCTGACCTAAACCCCATAGAGAATCTATGAGGAAGGTGAGTGACACCAGACCCAACAATGCAGATGAGCTGAAGGCTGCTATCAAAGCAACCTGAGGTTCCATAACACCTCAGCAGTTCCACAGGCTGATCACCTCCATGCCACACCGCATTGATGCAGTAATTCATGTGAAAGGAGCCCCGACCAAGTATTGAGTGCATTTACTGGACAGACTTTCCAGTAGGCGACAACATTTCTGAGTGTAAAATATTTTTTTCAGTTGGTCTTATATAATATTCTAATTTTCTGAGATAACTTTTGGGTTTTCATTGCATGTAAGCCATAATCATCAACATTAACAGAAATAAACACTTGAATTAGATCACTCTGTGTGTAATGACTCTATATAATATATAGGAATAGATCTCTGTGTGTAAAGACTCTATATAATATATGTGTTTCCCTTTTTGTATTCAATTACTGAAATAAATGAACTTTTTGAGGATATTCTTATTTATTAAGATGCACTTGTAGAATAATTCATGACAGTCTGTCAGATAGCTGGCCTTCCATGAATCCCCCGGTCCTCCCAGGTATTGCTGCAGGATCCAGGTCTTATGCCAGCTTCTGATAAAGCTAGGGCTCCACTCTCAACGCGTTTCCCTTATCATCAGGAGAGCGAAGTGTCTGGACAATAAATGTCCTCACATGGATAGACACATATGTGGTCCCGACCTCAAGCGTGCAACAGACTGCACAGCCGTAAATGAACTTTTCGAGGATATTCTTATTTATTGAGATGCACTTGTAGAATAATTCATGACAGTTGAGTAACTTTATAAGTACTCTAAATTGTGTTACCTATCTTTGTATTTAGCTCAGAGCTGCAGTTACAATTCTGTCTTGCTTCAGAAATAAAATATTATGGAATCTCTTGGTGTTTTATAGCAGATCTGTCATCAGATATCACATTACATTATTTAACCTTATGGAGCCGGTGTACTTGCTTTCAAAATGTATGTCAGGAAGGCTAATCCATCTTGAGTGTTAAAACTCAATCTCCCCCTAGCCTGACCGCTCCTCAGCGTCCCCCTTCTTCTGCTGAGATCTCACCCTAATCAGAACAAGCTGTCTGTAATACTATTGTATGAACTGAGGATTTCGATTGCGTTAGGGCAATGACAACCAGAGACGGGTTCTTGGTGCAAAGACGTTTATAATATGCAAACAACAATATGTACACAGAACAGAACATAAACACAGTAGAACATAAACACAGTAAATACCTGCCAGGTTCGGAGCAAAGGGGAATTCCCGGGGCCGCGCACCGGACTCCCCCAGGGAGACCACCAGGAGCGAACCCCTATACAGGGGCTGTCTGGCGATCACCCCAGAAGGCCTAAATGCGCAGCAGCCGGGACACGAAAGGGCAACAGGTATAGTCCAAAAATGTCCGTACGTGATGTGAGTCCTAGGGTGGATATGAAACGGAAGGAACCGGGCAGAAGTGCCGACCAGAGACGGCAGACGGAGTCCGGGCACAGCTTGATGAGACCAGGTGAAGTCCAGAGCCGGTGTCGGGTGTTTCAACAGGATCCAAATAGCAATCAGGAACCAAGAGCAGCAGGGCAGGAGTAGACAGGAAGCAGTATACTCAGGCAACTAGACTAAGCTTAGGGGCGGGCTTTTAAACAGATGAACAGGAAGTAGGGCAACAGAAAAGAAAACTCCATGTTAACAAAGGGCAAGATCCTTCAGAAGAAAACTGGAAATCACGGAACTCTGACACTGTCATTCAAGTTGGGTGAGTAGAGCATGAATACATGTAGATTCAAGAGAGATTCTATAGCTTTCTTTAATAACAGAATTAAAGTGCCAATCTGACATGTATTAAATAATACAAATATAAAATGATAAATATAAATATGATATGTATTAAAAAGTATACCAGCTGCATTAGGTGTAAGGGAGCTATTAAATGTTAAAATATACAGCTTTTATTGGGATATCTAATGACAGATCTGCTTGTAAGTCTGCAATTTGAATATTTGTTTTATAGGAAGACCAGAGTGTAGACTAGAAATAAGTTATTTTGTAACTTGAAAGAGTCTTGAGATCTACTAGTTACTTAGGGTCCCATTACACGTAGCGATGCACCAGCAATCCGACCAGCGATTCAACCTGGCAGGGATCGCTGGAATGCCAGCCACCAGTGACCAGCGACCTGTGTAACAACGGCTCCCTACTTACTTAGAATGGGCACTCCGAGCGTCGGACTGGCTTCCGCGAGCGCCGAGTGATTGATTCAATGGCGATTGCGGTTCAGTTCATAACAGCTGCGGATAGGCCAGGCTGCAATCCGGAGTTCAGGTAAGAGCACCGGAGATCAGCCCAGCATGTCTTCAGCTGTGATGAACTGAACCGCAATCAACGGGGAATCAATCACTCGGCGCTCACGGTGCAGTCTAGGCTGCACTCCGGAGCTCAGGTTAGAGCTCCGGAGTGCGATGCAGGTAACTGAATCCACCCTGCATTCGTTCGTCTCCCGCCATCAAACACACCAATGCATGCTGCACAGCAGGAGACCAATGAGCAAAAAAATGGTCCTGATCATTTTGTCATGATCAGTGACCTCGCAGCAGGGGCCCGCTCGCTTCTGCTTGTCACACACAGCGATATAGCTAGCGAGGTTGCTGATACGTCACAAAACCTGTGACGTTTCAGTGATCTCGCTAGCGATCTCGCTGTGTGTGACGGGGGCTTTAGTTGAAACAGGACCTTGCTGGAATGACATGCAAGTTATCAGGGGCTTCAGTGCTACAGAACAAACAGAAGAAGAAAACGCATCAAGAACTGCATCCAGTGACTCACTGCTAACATCCTTTCTGATAGCCATGAACTAGTCTTTCAGCAAACTTCAGTGCCCCTCAAATGCTGTACTGCAGATTTAAAGGAAACCTGTAGGGATAAAAAAACCACTATGAAGTTATGGGGTTAATCTGCACGTTAATAGCATTTGGAACCTGCCCAGCTTCTGCACATTAAACCCTGCTGCCAGGAGGAGAGGAACTTTATTTCTCCCAGCAGCATTCGAGTTTCAGTCACAGGGCGGTGCTGGTGTGCGTTCAGTCATAGCTCTGCGTATAGTGAGCAAAGGCTGTAACTAAGCTGTAACTGATCACCAGCACTGACTAAGAGCCACTCATCATTGGTACCTGCTGTTTTCTCATTTGACAAGTTCCCTTTAAAAGTGATATAACGATTGTCAGTGAAAAAATTATATATTGCTATACACGTCAGTACATGAAGTTACAAATGTTTTTTGCTAAGCAATGTTTCAAATCACGTCAGAGGCACAACCAAATATAACCAACCACCAGAGCTTTCTTCAGCAGACCAGTACCAAAACAACACTACATATTGCTACAACACAGAGCCACAACGCATAGTACCACAACACAGACCAGAGCACACGTACATGCGCATTTGCAGAATCCCTGGTGTGCAGAGACCAGTACTGCTCCTGCAATTAACATATCTTTCGGGGGGTCGCGCTGTTCTCTACACATTATGCTCTGATGCCGGCTTGTTATTACTGATCTGCGTCAGCCATACAAAAGTGCGCTTTCACTGCACAAATCACACAATGCACCACATGGGATTAACCCAGTCTCTGAAATATTTTTCACTGATGATGCTTCATTTCAGGGAGGGGGCTGAGGCAGTAACCACAGCCCCTACCTCCTGATGACGCTTTGTTTGAGTATCCCAGCATGCACTGAGATTCTCAAATGAAACATCATCAGACAGGAAGTAGGGAAGAATATACAATAGTAATTAAATAGTGTAGTTAGGGAAGAATAGGTTATTTTTAATGCAGCCATCTTAGAAATTGGTTTATATTACAGCAATAAATAACGATTTAGATGAAAATTTATTCAGCTTTCGAACCATCTCTTCAAAATTAATTCAGACCTCCAAAAATAATTCAAGCCAAACCTCCAGAATCATTTTATGTCTCAAACTTCAAAATTAATTTAGACCCAAACTTTAACCCAGTCACCTTCAGTTAAAGAGATTATTGCATGTTCCAATCTATCAGCTGGTTTATGATAGCACATCTGAAAACAGCATGATATAGGCAAAGAGACCCTTCATCCTACGATATATCACTTAGGGGTGCTTCACACACAGCGAGCTCGCTGCCGAGATCGCTGCTGAGTCACGCTTTTTGTGACGCAGCAGTGACCTCATTAGCTATCTCGCTGTGTGTGACACTGAGCAGCGATCTGGCCCCTGCTGCGAGATCGCTGCTCGTTACACACAGCCCTGGTTTTCTTCAAAGGCGCTCTCCCACTGTGACACACAGATCGCTGTGTGTGACAGCGAGAGAGCGACAAATGAAGCGAGCAGGGAGCAGGAGCCGGCGTCTGGCAGCTGCGGTAAGCTGTAACCAAGATAAACATCGGGTAACCAAGGTGGTTACCCGATATTTACCTTAGTTACCAGCCTCCGCCGCTCTCACGCTGCCTGTGCTGCCGGCTCCGGCTCTTTGCACATGTAGCTGCTGTACACATCGGGTTAATTAACCCGATGTGTACTGTAGCTAGGAGAGCAAGGAGCCAGCGCTAAGCAGTGTGCGCGGCTCCCTGCTCTCTGCACATGTAGCTGCATTACACATCGGGTTAATTAACCCGATGTGTACTGTAGCTAGGAGAGCAAGGAGCCAGCGCTCAGTGTGCGCGGCTCCCTGCTCCCTGCACACACAGCTAAGCGGTGTGCGCTGGTAACTAATGTAAACATCGGGTAACCATACCCGATGTTTACCTTAGTTACCAGTGTCCGCAGCTTCCAGACGCCGGCTCCGTGCAAGCGCAGCGTCGCTTGCACGTCGCTGCTGGCTGGGGGCTGGTCACTGGTCGCTGGTGAGATCTGCCTGTTTGACAGCTCACCAGCGACCATGTAGCGATGCAGCAGCGATCCTGACCAGGTCAGATCGCTGGTCGGATCGCTGCTGCATCACTAAAGTGTGAAGGTACCCTTAGTTTATTGGGTGCAGCAGTTGTGACACAATCAGAGCTTGTAGATTTAGCATGCAGGCAAGCTGATAAAGCTGCCCTAGCCTACACCAGGCACTCTATGTACAATGTCTATACACAGTGAACTGCTTATAACTGAAGGGGCATGTCGAACTATCAGGCTCGCGCTGCTGTAGTCCAAACAATAATTGCTACTAAACAACAGCACAGAGCTTGATAAGAAACACATTGCTGAAATCTGTATTTTAACCCTTTACAGCATGCAGCCTTCAGATTACATACTTAAAAAAAGCTGACAGATTCCCTATAATATATTAGTAGTAGTAGTATGGAATATTGAAGCTTCAAAAATTTTCCGATGAGGCTGACCTTGCACTTACACCTTGTCATCATGTATTGTAGGCTTAGCTTAGACAATATCAGGGAAATGGTAATTAAAAAAATGGCATCTTAATAGACGAGGTTGCACTTCAGATTGATATAAACCCTTGTACTAGTGTACATAATGTGTTATGTCCATCGGTGAATATACTGTATATTGTGCTACATTTCTGTTTTTCTAGCACATAAAATTCGCCTTCTGCTTAATATGGCAAATGTCTAAATTTTCAGAAACTGTTTTTTGCTGACAGTCCCTGAAATTCACCAGATGGACTATGACTTGATGTTCCAGATGGAGACAAATAACCAGTTTATTTCAATCTTTCGAAGAAATGCTCCGTATTTGCCAGCTGCCACCTATTTGTCCCTATTGCATTAAAGAGTAATTGAATTTAGCTTACTTTAAAATGTAGCAGGGCCTTGGCAGACAGCAATGAATAGGCATAATTTATTTAAGAAGCTTCTTCTAACATAATATACAGAAGTCATCAGGATCTCCTTCAGAAGAAACATTTGACGTATTTAAGATGTGTTCTCTATAGAAATACTGAAACATACCTGGATGGTTACAAAGCTGACATGTTACTTTTCAGACTTAAAGCTCATTCTAATGTCCTGTGCATAGAACAATTGGGAAATTCTGACACATTACATGGTCTGCAGGTCTGTTACGGAAAGCCCTCTGCTGCCCCCAAACGTCAGGACAATTACACAATTGACCGACGATTATTGAACGAGGCCGTGGCTTTTCCAACTACTGGGCCGATTATTGGGGTGCTCAAAATGAGGGTATAGTACATATAAAACCAATTCCAATACATTCCACCACCAATCGTTTATACAGGCCGATTGGACAACCGTTATAGGTAGTGTATGGCTTGGGTGATGCGTTTATAAAGCAAAAGTAACGAAGCTATTACATTTTATAAATTTAATCCAAAAAGTAGTCAGTGTTTATAAAAAGATATAAAACAATACAGCATATACAATTACATAAAGTAATAAGGATAAACAAATGAGAATTGCTCAGCTTGGGTCACTGAAATGGTCCAGATCTATGGAGCGAAGAACTCCATTGAAAACTGGAACAATCCTACATAGCAATGCATCTTCCTTGCATTGATCAAGGGTCATAATTTGCCATTTGCTTTTATTAACACAAATTACACCCATATACCTCCCCCCGGTGACTCATAACAGGGCTGGCCATGGGATGTGGCTTCAGTGTCTGAAAATTATGAGATCCCTAATTTTTAGGGTATCTTCACCCCTGGTGGTCCCAGGCAGAGGATATGGTAGTCATGTTTTTTATCATAATTTTACCTTTTTATAGAGATGAAACATAGCAAGGATAGTATCATCCATATAACCATTTGGGGCTGATGCGCTGATTGCACATTTATATAAAAATATGCATGTTAATCATCTCAAGATCGCAAAACTGAAAATGTTTCTCCCATAAATATCAGATCAATACAAACCTCAATATTCATAACTGTATACCGGCTCCAAAAAGCCTGGTTGGTTCCTTTGATCAGAGGAAGTTTCCTTTGGAAGTGTACTTCTCCACCTCTGAATATACAGACCCCAGACCTTGCATCAAGTTCCCAGCAGATAACCAATGCAATTACCTGTCCACACCAGGGAGTTCTAGCTGAACAGGGACCAGATGTTGTGTTAACTTTCTCTTTCTTCCTCCAATTTTAATTATTTCCATATGTTCAATATGGTGTTGCATATGTCGCCTCTCCACAGATGTCTTAGGGATTTTATAATTTCTCTATGACACGGTCCAACTAAAATCATGGGTCTACTGTTTGGCTTTGACAGGATACTGCACCGATGTGATCCTCTGAAGGGAGACTTCCCTGTCTTTTATTATTCTCAAAGTAATTATTTTATTCAATAGTTATCATTTGCAAAGTCACAATTACTTTTAAACTGGTTATATTGGTTGAAAATGGTTTTGGAGTGGGAAGGAACTAATACAGCTGAATTTTTGTTGATAGCATAGTCATAGTAGGTTTGCATTTAAATTCTAAATTGTAGGTCCAATTATATTTATAACTGTTATTTGTCCTTGTTCCAGCACCAGTCCATGCATCCTCGCTCACCATCTATCAGCTCTGTCTGCTCCTGTGTATGTAATGTTCTAATGGTAACTCAGCATATTCCTTTGATATTATGTCCCTAGAGCCTTTAAGGCCTACTCAGGTGGCTGCATGTCAATTGAGTATTCAGGTAGTTGTGCATCCTACTACCACGTTCATTTTCTGAACTGAGACACTTAACTAAGCAAGCCCTGCAGTTGCTGAGCACTACTACAATTATGCTATGTATTTCTCGTGGCACAAACTCCACTATTGTATCCTGGTACTGTTTGCACCCAGTCACCACTTGTCCCAGGTGTGTATCGGGTGACAGACAGTCCTGTAGTGTCCGGCTATAGAAGGTCAAAATGTTTGGCTTCACAAACTGCTCCCTGACCTTCTATTATTTTTGCTTAGTTTGTATCCCTTTCCCTTTAGCACCCTGCGGAGTTCCTAAACCTTTCAGCTGCTTTTCATCAGTGCTTCCCTTGGTGTCTTTATATATCTTCCCTTTCTATTACTCTGTGCTGGTGATAGCTCTTATACACTTAACAAGTCTTCAGTGCAAGCAGTCGGCTTGAATACATCTGGAGAAACTTTGTGGTTGTTATAGTTCCTCTCCCTGAGTCATCTGGAGATAACTTATCATTCAGTTTCCACCTCTTTATTATCCCCTTTGTCTTCTTTAGCATTTAGTGGGGTTGACTAAGCGCTCATCCCATCCACTCCCTACCTAGAGCCTACTTCATGGTCAGCCAAGGTGAGGTATCCTGGTCGGCGCATAGATGCAAAACCTATGTAAGGTGGTGAGAGGAGCAGGGGCCAGTGGTAGACTTGGTCAGGGGTCACCATCTTCCCCTTTCGCTAAACACAGGGTTTCCCTTCACTTTTACCATTCACTTGTTACTTCCCCGTACCTAGTGTTACACTACTGTTACATAAAGGTGCCCTCTGCCGTTTGACTTCTGCATTTCTAAGGTGCTATATATACACTCGGCTTTGGTACTTCAAGGTGCTTGTCTACCATCTCAGCTCTACTGTTCCAAGGTGCTATCTGCACACTTTCATCTGCTGCATCAAGGTACCTGTCTACACATCTTTGTTTTTTCTAGGTGTTCTCTGCTGTTCCAAACTTCTTGTCCCTTTATTCAGCTCCACTGATGCATGTACCATCCAGCATATTTAGAGTTAGTAGTCCTCATTGTTCCACATGCCATCCGACCTATGCATTACCACCGCATTAAAGCTTAGAGCTCACCCAGACCTACAGCTTGGTGAATCTACCTTGCCAGATGAGCCATAATAATAGCAATTAAATCAATTAAAAGATATAGATATATTCCTTATAACTTTATTCCTTCATTTCAACAATTTATAGTACATGCCCAACCTATTCTTTGCATGTTTTGCTACAATAAAGTATATGTACATTTCCACATTTGTGTAACACCCTTTTCTAAACCCTTTTGTTTTCCTGCTTGCTCAGATAAAGCGTATTATGGGAAAATATTAAAACAAAATGTAGATGAAAAGCATTGACTCTATGAATTAAAAATGTGATAATCTCAAACATAATAGTACATTACTATTCTTCACTTCCATTAGCCATAACATGTGTAATTACATTATGCTTCCAAAGGCTGACGTGCTGAGAACTGTGACTGATGCCTACTGTAATGCACGCTCTTAAAACAAACCAAAAAGTATAATACACACATAAATCACTCAGCTGTATGATGCATATTTTATGTAAACTACATCCAACAGAAGAGCAGATGCAATGCTTCCATAGACATTACCCAGTAAAATTATTGTATCAAATACAACATTTATGAAAGGGGTTCTCTAAGCTCCTCTATCCCCAAAATTGTGTCCTCCTGCCTTGATTGATGTAGATGACACATCCTTATGACCTGATGTTTGTATGCCTGGATTAAGAAAGTGTTACACGTTCGAAAAAAGGTAGGTTTTCCGGAGGTTTTTCCTACTATTGGAATATGTTTGGATTTTAAAAATACTATGTAGCGCCCAGGGTTATGGAGTACTCTGTCCCGGGCGGTGTATAACTGGGGAATGTCACTTTGGTGGCCATTGCCTGGTTCCGTGCCCTGGGCCCTTTTTGTAAAGGGGATATATTTACAAGGGATTAGGATAATGTTCACACGTGACGCCACTTTCGGTGTTGCGGCTATGTGGATGGAGCCGCCACTGCACAATGTCCACTACTGGAGCTGGTGTTAATGGCAGCCTGGATGGCAGGCCCTCCGCAAGCAGGGCCAAGCTCCAGAGTGTAGATGATGTGACGGGTGTCGGAAGAAGGTAGTCCACACAAGAATTCAGTGCAACTGGGTTTTTCCACTGCTGTCCGCCTGACGGTAGCGTGAAATCTGTGTTGTTGGAGTCTCTGGTCCTGTCCCCGGCTCTCTCTTTGCTACTGTGTCTCGGATTCTTAGGGTCAGCGAGGTTCTTGATGGTCCTCTCGCTGTGCACGTGGTAACAGGCCGCCTGCGCAGGCCTGTGCTTCAACTGTACAAACGTGAGATGCACAGTGCTGTATGAATGACTTGGAAGGCTGGAGAATTGCAAGGACAGGCAAAGACCAGCAACAACCATCAGACTGGACTGTGCCATTTAACATAAGGCGCGGGGAATTTTAACCTATTCACCCCATTTTTCGTTTTTTCCTCCCAGTCTTCTAAGAGCCATAACTTTTTTATTTTTCAGTCAATATAGCCATATAAGGGCTTGTTTTTTTTTCAGGATGAGTTGTACTTTTGAACAGCACCATTCATTCTGCTCCATGTTGTACTGGAAAACAGGAAAAAAAAAATCCAAGTGTAGTGAAATTGCAAAAAAATGTGCAATTACACAATTGTTTGGGTTTTTTAATTTTATTTAGTGTTCACTATTTTGAAAAACTGACCTGGTAGTATGATTCCCCGGTCAGTTCGAGTTTGTAGATACCAAACATGTATAGTTTTAGTTTTATCTGCCGGTAATCACAGGAAGTGAGTCATGCAAACGACATGGGTCATCATTTGACCCCACACTGCCATGACAACACACATTAGATTTGATAGCGTCATCTAAGGCGTTAAAAAGCTCCGATGGATCAGAAATCCATTCCTGCTTCTTAGCCTCCCATGTCTGCTTATCGGCTCACCAGACATGTGGGTATTAAAGAGAGCCTGAGGTAACGGGACAAACAAGGCCAAGGACGTACCAATACGTGCTTGGTCATGAAGTGGTTAAAAGGTATTTTTGGGGGGAGGGAGGAGCAGTTTCAATTTATTTTTCGAAAACCTGCTGACAGGTTCCCTTTTAAAATTTAAAGTCAACTGAGCTCTACTTGTGCTGCTTCTCAGGGGTAAGCCTAACTAAATGCTCAACTAAAATTTACCTTAAGAGTAGCCCACAACAGGCAGGTTACTCCTTTGTGAGACATAGGCTGGTTTCACACGATGGTATAGCATGTGATGTGAGTGCATCAGATGCGATATGCTAATCATCCTCGGCTCCCGCTGTGCTGCGAGCGTGAGCCGACTGTCATGCAACTGTGATCCGATCCTACGATCGAGTCACAGCTGCAGAGGAGAAGGAGGGATTAATCTCTTCATCTCCTCCATTGTCATCTGATGCGATTATTGCACTGCACTCGAATGTCATCTGAGTGCAGTCCGATGTTTCACTCGCACCCATAGACCTTAGACCTATATGGCCACGAGTGACACGTTTCTCGCTGACAAACGCAGCATGCTGTAACTCTTCGCTCATCCAGAATCTGTATGAGAAAAAAGCTGACCATCTGCTGTCCCTCATTGAATAAGATTGGTCCGAGTGCGATGTGAGATTTTCTTGCATTGAACTCATCCGAGTCATACATTCGTGTGAGCATACCCATATAATGACAGCCTGCACAAGATACATAAGTATGGTTACTCATTTTCAGACAAGCCGTTTGGGAGGAGGACACTACAGCAGAGGTGATAATGCTATGAGAGGAGAGCTGAGAGTAGGGTTTGTAATTTGACAGAGCTAAACACAGCTGACCCTGACCCTCACAGTCCTTATATGAATGGAGTTAGTCATGTGTCCTCTACTGTCAGCATTTTCTAATCATGAAGAAGGTTAGACCAGGAGATCATGGCTGTGTGTCATTACATCTCACACTTTAGGAAATGTGCTCTAAATAATGATGGGGGTGTGTTCTTTTTCTTGCTTGCTTATGATTGATCTACATACATGGTGTATTAGCGCTCTGTGATTAATGAATACATGAACTCCAACATTGTTATGAATGTTAAAAATGTAAGGTAAGTGGCATTTGTACAATAACTGCAAAGCCATACAACCACGTCAAAGTATAACTTTAATATGGATTGTCCCTAAGCACAATTGGCCTACCTCTCCATGTGCCAAAACCAGCTTTATCTACTGTAAACGGGGAGTCCAAAGTGAACCAGGCATAATTCACAAATAAAATCTTGTATTAGAAAGAAGAGTTAATAAAGGTGGTATGCCTTGGAGGGAGCCACACCCCAATATGTACTACAGCAAAGAAAAAATATAGGATCTGTGCAGGAGGTGGTCACGTTCACCCCCACCCCTATTATGTTATGCTATTCCCTGTATTGTAAATGTCATTGAAATATTATAATTTACTGCTGCGACCAAAATACAGTTCCTTGATGTAGCAGAGCCGGGACCGTGTAGCGTCCAGCACCAAATAGCATTGAGGCCCAATAATGTGAAGAAGTTGCTTATGTAATGATTAATGTGATGCAAAAGTATTGACAATGTTTATTGCCCGGTATTAGCAAGACATAGGCTTCAGTAGATGTGTTGGACACTTCCCGGTATGGAGAGGGGTTCAAAGTCAAGAGGGTAGGAGTGATAGACGGTCAGTGAGTTGGTTAGTGAGATGGGCCTAGTGAGGAATCAGTTCTGCAGAAGGGTTTGTGGACTAAAGATGCGGCATGGACTGAGGACCAGTCAGGGAACTCGGAGGTATCCTCGTAAGGTCCAAACCCTACGGCTCACCTTTATGAGCTTAAAGACTCAAAGTGACTAGAGAGCCATTGGGGCAGAGAAGTGGAGAATGGTGATAAATGGTGGGGGAAAGGAGGTGCAGGTGCCAAACAGCTTGCTAGTTCCAAGACAGCGGGGATAGGCGAAGAAAGCGTACCCCAAAGGACAAATACAGCAGAACCGTAGGAGTGAAGCCATGTCTGTCATAATGGAAAGGAAAATAAACCGTTCAAGTTATGTTTGCCAAAATAACTCCTGTGTCAAGTGTTCACTACTGCGTCTATGATGGGGATTGGCTGTGGGGTGATGGATACCACCCTGAAGAGAACAAGAAGTGCCATACACCCTGGCCGAAGAGATCCACATACACAGACCGTTTCTGGTGTAGGAATGCAGAGCCCTCACAGCTTGGCATTTGTACTGTCCTACACCCGCACACCTTTAATGCTGGAATAATGTACAGGTGCACAAATCTTCTATGTGGTCAATATACAAACAAATACATACATGGTGAGGCAACACACTATTGTAATGCCCCTGTAACTTGGTCGTTACAGGGTATTGTATAATATCCTTCCCGGGGAGGGGGAGGACCCCTGGTAAGTTGACACTTACCACTAGGAAGGAGTTGTTAGGGACGCGGGACACAAGTGATCTCTTTTCGATCTGACCGTTGTTCCAAATTAAAATATCGTGTGTGCACATCGAAAAAGAATAATACTTGAATCAATGACTCTTCATCTCACGACTGAAGCTGAGGCAAGACTGAACTTTATTCTTTGAAAAAACCCTAGACCGAGCAGTAAGGGGGTGTAAACAAAAGTTTTAGTCCAATCAAGTATCGCAGGGCAGGGCTTCATGAGGTAGAGAGATCTGCACATCCTCCTTGGATTGGTCAGTCTAGGCTCCAGGAATTTCTTTGTCCATCGTCCCATGTGCAAAACAGGAAGCAGCAGCCATCTTCAAGAGATATAGATATAGATATAGATATACATATACATATACACACTGTGTCTAAGGAAAAATCACTGAATACCTAATATACATATATACATGTTAGTAAGAAACAAAAGCATACATAAACATGTGTGGTAATTTACATCTACTGAACTAAATACCTGAGTCTATGAAATGGCTGAATTAAGTATTTTTGTATACTCACTTCTTGTCCTCAACAGTCCCCCCTAAAGACTTACTTCTGCCATTTCTGAATTCTAAGGGTACTATGTTCCCTTAGGAAGAGAGGTAGAAACATCTGTTGAAAAACCTGCCTAACTGAACGTTGAAACATGGGCGGAAAGGGGAAGTGGTTTTCTTCACCGGTTTGAGACCAAGGACTCCTAGGCGAGTCCTCACCCTTTGTAGTTGGACTTTCCCATGTCTCAAGGTTCTCCAAGTCCTCTCTTCTAACTGTTCTGGCAATAATGGTCTGAGACTGTACAGGGTTTTCTGAAAAGGATAAGTATGAGCAGAACACTCAGTGCAGCTCTGGTTGATCAACCCTTCTGCAATGTGAGGTGTGGATCCATAAATTTTTCTGCGGTTGGATCGGCTCCTCTAGTGTTGACTCATGGCTCTCTCGCTTGTCCTTTAGGATCAATCAGTTTCCTGACTGGAGACCATATGCTAATAGCTCTGATTTAAGATCTGGAATTGGAAAATACACCTGTTTATCACACTATTTAGTCAATTATATAAAAATTGTACATGCCGGTGTCAAACCAAAAAACATCTTACATAAAGACCTGTTTATTACAAAAAGAAAAGAAAAACATACATTTTATACACGATTTACTAGTTTCCACTTTTCTATAAAATAGACACTTTTTGTAAACACATTTTTTTTTTTTTTTACATACCACCTTCATGTGCTTCTCAACAATGTCGTTTTCTGCACTGGAATGCCTCTGACCAAACCTGGAGAGAAATTTACACAACACGCACAGAGTTGCATACAACATGCTCATGATATACATCTACAATCAGTTTGCAGTCTCTAAAAATGGGTAGAGCAGGTGCAGGGTGTTTCTGCGGATTCTTTACAATTCTCCTCCTCACTTTGTTCTAGCCACATGTCTTACAAGACTGAGTGAATCTGCCCACCTGAGTACTGAACCCTGGTGTCACCAAAGCACACACTGACAATTGTCTTTCACAGATGTTACCTGGGCCATCATTAAGAAGAGCTCTCATGGCAGAGAAAGCTTACCACCCTTTGTCCACAGACCTTCCTCAGTCAGCTGGCTCCCTGCATGTCGCACTCCATTCCTTGTTGTTTTGCTTGTTCCTGTAGGGATTTAAGAACACAAGGAGTGACAGAAGTCACTGACGTGACCGGTGTCACTGAGGCATGGTCTTTATGCATGGTAAAGGACTCCTCAACTCTAGGCCCATTCACTGCTTCTTGGTCAGCTGCACCTGTGCGGGGATCTCTATCCGATTCCATCAGCTCAGATCTCGACTTTCTTTCTGGCGTACCTAGCTTATTTGACAACAAGAAAAAAAATCTACAACCTACATACACATTTTGACTATCTTACCTACCTCCGCTCCACCCATCTAGAGAGGCACATACGTCACTGCCTTCTGTACCGATAGGAGGGGAGAGAGTGGCTTAAATTTAACTACCTCATGTTGTGTAACCTGTAGCATATCCAGTGCAGAATCGACCACCATCTTGTTCCATCTATGAAAACAAAAACTAAAAAAAATATACATTAGATCATTCTTATAACTTTAACTCTGACCATAATACAGTTAGTGGTCATCTATACTTCATATGACTAAAAATACTAAATAAACAAATAAACAACCTGCGGGGGAAGGGTCAGCTTCAAAACCTATCTAATATGCCTGCTGCGCCCTCTACTGTTGGAGAATATAATTATTACCTTCGTGTCCCTTGTTTGAGTATTTATTTACCAATGTAACAAAATTCAGAATTTTTATGCTGGTATTCCCTAAAAGAAAAATAAAACAGCAGGCAATAAATTATCACAGGGCAGGACTTCATGAGGTAGAGAGATCTGCACATCCTCCTTGGATTGGTCAGTCCAGGCTCCAGGAATTTCTTTGTCCATCGTCCCATGTGCAAAACAGGAAGCGGCGAGATAGAGATAGAGATAGAGATACACACACACACATATATACATACACACAAACACACACACACACACACACACACACACTCTGTCTAAGGAAAAATCACTGAATATCTAATATACATATATACATGTTAGTAAGAAACAAAAGCATACATAAAACATGTGTTAATTTACATCTACTGAACTAAATACCTGAGTCTATGAAATGGCTGAATTAAGTATTTTTGTATACTCACTTCTTGTCCTCAACAGAGTTAATAATTTTTCAGCACCTAGCTTAGGTTTGCATAACACATCCTGTCTCCTAAATGGGCAGAAAGCAAGTGGCTTCACACAGACAGGTCCCAAAAACAATGTGTTGAATTCCTGGGAGGGAGGGGGCCTGAGCTGGGAGCAAGTGCAGAGCAGACAGGAAATAGAGTTAGAACGTCTGAGATGTTAAACAGCACAGACCTCTGCAGGGACAGCTCTTGCAGAGGGGAACCAGCGAGACCAGGGCTAGTAACACCTGGAGGAAGGGGATCTGGTACCAGTGATCAGGGGGATGTACCTGGTAGCACCTGAGATGGCCAGGCTGCTACAGAAGAGAGAGAAAGGCGGGTGAGTCCCAAGAGCTCCAGGCGACTGGTACCGTAACAATCCGCACATGAAAGTAAGACCCCCAGATTACCCTGCCAGCCCTTGCCTCTGACCTGCCCGGGACCGACTGGAGGCTACAACGGTGATGACCAGCACCCGGGTGAAACTTTGAACAGACCAGTGAATAAAAGAATCTGGAACCCGCACCTGGTGACTCTGAGTAAATACCGCCGCTGTGTGCCCCAGTGCTCCCATGGACTGCCACCCCCGGTTCTCACTAACCTCCTGGGACTTCCCTGCTCCACCCATGTGGAGCGATTCCATTCCGGCTGCACCTAACACCTGCCCCGGAGAGAGACTGTGCAGTGGCGGCTAATCACCTGGCCGCATACCACAGGTGGCGCTGCTAGCAACCCCTGTTCCCGTCCCATACCGCTCCTGGGGGAGAGAAGAGTTGCAGGAGGAGGGGGTCCGTGGCAGAGGAGGCCAAGACCCCAGTCATGGCTGCAATCAGTGACATGCTCCCCAGGAACCCCGTCACCCTCCTTCCATTACCCAATTGTCACACCGGACTATCGAACTTTCTTTTATTGGAACCCGCCGGGGTCATGGAAGCTGGGTCGGGGCACTCACAGCTGACCCCGACCACCACTGGCCCGGTGATCATGTCAGCCCTGCAGGCTCCGGCGTAGGCATTTCATTATGATTAATGAATACATGAACTCCAATATTGCTATAAGCCAGTGTTCTCCAAATCTGGTCCTCAAGAGCCACTAATCATGAAGGTTTCATGTTTTTAGCATAGATAGCTTATGGTCAATTGCTCATCCAACAAGTATCTCCCCAAACCCCCACATACACATGAATGCTCAACTTGTACTGGGAGAACCAAAGGTTTAAAGGGAATCTGTAACCAGATTTTTCTATCTCATCTTAAGCCTGCTTTACATGCTGCAGTGTATCTTAAAATGTGTCGGCGGGGTCACGTCGTAAGTGACGCACATCCGGCATTGTAAGGTACGTTGCAGTGTGTGACAGGTACGTGCGATTGAACGTTAAAACGTTCATCGCATACACATCATACCTTTCTCTAGAATTGCATGTCAGGTTGTTCATCGTACCCGGGGTAGCACACATTGCAGTGTGTGACACCCCGGGAACGATGAACAGATCTTACCTGCGTCCTGCGGCTTTCGGCCCACAATGCGGAAGGAAGGAGGTGGGCGGGATGTTTACGTTCCACTTAGCTCCGCCCCTCCGCTTCTATTGGCCGGCTGCCACGTGACATCGATGTGACGCCGAACGTCCCTCCCACTCCAGGAAGTGGACGTTCGCTGCCCACATCGAGATCGCATGGAAGGTAAGTACGTGTGACGGGGGTTAATAGTTTGTAAGGCACTTTCAACAAATTGAACGTGCTGCACATACGATGGGGGCGTTGCAAATCGCATACGATATCGTATGCAAAATTGCAACGTGTAAAAGCAGGCTTTAGAGTGGCATAATGTAGGAAAAGAGATCCTGAATCCAAAGATGCATCACTTTGTTAACTGGGTGCAGCATTTATGACAAAATGAAGGTTTTTAGCTGTAGGATAAAGCAGAATTGAGGAAGCTATCCCTGCCCAAACAAGGCTTTCTATGTACATAGTCTATTTACAATGAGCTGCTTATCACAGAAGGGGGCATAGTCAGACTAGCAGTGTCACATGAACTCTAGGCCTGGCAGTGATAAAAACCTTTATTATAAGTGAACAACAGCAAACAGCATGATAAGAGACACATAGCTGAATTCTGTGGTTTAACCCCTACATCACGTTGTCCTCAGATTACCTAGCAAAAACTGCTGCCAAATTTATTTTAAGTAATTGAATTCAAGCTACTAACAACAGATGATATTGTGGGATGGTAGGGAGATCCCCACATGAATTAGTGGGCTGATGATTCTGAAATTGGAGTGTTTGGCCATTGGCGTAACTAGAGTCCGATTGGCCAAGGTGCAAGATTTGGACTTGGGCTCTCCCATCTGTATGTGGGTCAGATTTATGGACCCTTGTAGCATTCTAAACCCTATAAAAACACTTGTTACCTCCCTCCCCCTTCTTTATGTAGGAATGTCTCCTACCATGTACTAATGTCTCACATCCTGGGCCTCTTCCAGATATATATGTCCTCCATCCTGGGCCTGATTGGGGTATGCATGTCACAGATCTTGGTATATATACGTCCCCCATCCTGGTTTATATGTCCCTGGGCCACTTACTGGTATATATGTGTAAAAGGAACACAGTCTGTGGTCACTTGTGAGCTCTAAAGAGGGCTACCATGAACAAACGGCGCAATCTACTCCGTATTCCAAATCCCTGGTGTTACCCTAGCCTTCACCCTTTAACCCCAGTACAGGGATCTGGACTTAATGACCCCTAGGCTGGAGCCATAGATATGGAAACTGTTTGTTGGCATTAGCTGTCAAGAAGAATGGTCTGAAAGCAGAGTCAAAACCAGGAAGTCAATGCAGGAACAAAATCATAAGGTAGAAGATTAGTCAAAAAAGAAGCCATAGTCAAAATGAGGAATATCTACAGGGAGCCATAAGCAACATACTGAGCATTTCTGAAGAAGCAAGTCAAACTATAACTGGCAGGATTTCAGGATCTTAAATAGCCTGCAGCCCACCCAAACCAAATAGTAGTTAACTCTTTATCTCCCCGTCTGGATGGGACTATTCGTCGATTCATATTGAATTGATGATTCCCTACAATTTTTTAATTCACTTTTTTTCCCTCTATCTCGTTCCGTTTTCGAGATAAAAATGCTAACTCTGTTGTTTTCCACGAGGTGGCACTATAGGTGGTTTCATTACATAGCGCATGGATACTTTACTATATCTAGACACCACTTCTATGCCTATAGCTGCCGCCGTTCTCAAGTCAATGGCGGTGGACAGGATATGTACCCCATACTGGGCCTCTTCCTGAGAGATAGATAGAGATATATATATATATATATATATATATATATATATATATATATATATATATATATATATATATATATATCCATCCATATCCCACTTCTGCTGCTGTTAACTTATTAAAATAAAAACAAAAAAAAAAATTCTACTCACCTTCTCCCTACCACAATGCATGGCGTCCTCCTCTTGTAGCTGTCCCAGAGGCCAGCAGCTTACATTGCCATGCCTGCTTTGATGACAGATAACATCACTGCCATGCGATGCCAAAGCCTGGCATGCCGATATTAGCTGCTGGCCTTTGATTGGCTGGCAGCATGTATTGCTGCCAAGGGACCCGATAGGTTTCTGCATACTCTTCAGCTGAATGTGCGTCCTTGGATGCACATTCAGCTGAATTAGGTGCTGGGGTCAACGAACCCCACCCCTAGCAGTGGGTCGGCCGTGTTTTGGCTCTCTGTGAGGCTGGAATCACACTTGCGAGTGTAAAATTAGTCCGATTCTCATGCTAGAAAGTCGGACGATTTCTTCTCACATTTCATCAGTGTGCTGTCAGTGTGTAATCAGTTTTTACCCTCAGCAGTTGCTATTCATGTACTGTTATGTACAGGAGCATTTACAGTGTTCTCTGCTACATGTGTGAAATGTATTGAGAAAAACGGATGTCACTAGGATGGTGTGTGTGCCGTCCGTGTGACATCCTTTTTTTCACGCACCCATAGACTTGCATTGAAGAGACTCGTGTGAGAAACTCTCCAAAAAGCAGCATGCTGCGATTTTTTTTCTCAGTCCGATTTGGACTGAGAAAAAAATAGCAGATGGGAGCTGCCTCATTGAGTAACATGGGTCCGAGTGCAATGCAAGATTTTCTCGCATTGCACTCGTGCGAGTTAATCGCAAGTGTGAAGCCTGCCTGACCATGATCATTACACCTCTGCGTTTGGCCAACTTTGATTCAATGTGAACGGGTCTAAAAAAGGAGTTGTCAAGATTAAAATAAAAAAAGTCTGCAGTAACTCCATGTGACTATAAACTTTTAAATCATCACAGTGTGTGATGCACACTGTAACAGCAGTTCTACCCCGTGTGAGTGGTGTCTACACTCATTTACATTGACAACAGGTTCATAAAATTTGTAAATTCCGAGGGGTATGTAGATACGTTTGGCCAAAAATTGTAGCGCAAAGTGAATTAACAAAATAATTCTCACCACTGTTTTTATTTTAGAACAAAGATGTTCTTTAAATTGTGTAAGCAGCAAACAATGCAGACAATTACCTATTAAAATAATAATGAATGAGTAGAAAATTCAGCTAATGAAATACAAACTGAAGATGCATTTAGATTCACTATTTGAACTCGTACAAATATAAAGCTAATTCACTTTTCAGTTCCATGTTAATGACTCTCGCTGAATGCTCCGCTCCTCATTGATTTTATGACTGATAAGTGTAGAATCACACTCCTGTTTCTTTGGCATCAGTGACTCCCTCAGGTATCTCAGTATACATTGTCAAGGACATTTTGTAAGTACAATACTACTTAGAAGCTTGGGACTTTGACAGTACAATTGTGAATATATTACACAGGCTCCCCTGAACAGTCAGGAAAATTTTAGATTACAGAGTGTTCTCCTGCTGCACCCAGTGTATAATACAAACTGATGCAGAAATTATTTAATTACTCGTAAAAACTAAAATTTTGATTAACTGAATATTATATCATAATAGTGCAAGGTATAGGGTGACCTGTGGAGGGTAATAGGCAATGAAATACAATTTTCACAGAGCAATCAGCATTCTCTGATCATACAAGGCATTAACTTGGGGGAGGTAGGGGGCTGGCTATCCTTAAAGGGGTTGTCTGGTCAAAATCTAAAAGTCTGCAGTCACTCTATTTTACACACTCGCTATGCACTGTGAGGATTTGGCGGTGTCAGAGCTAGGAATGGTGGTGATGTAGCCGCGAGTGTACAATATACATAGACCTGGCAAGAAACCAACTAGATGGGCGCGGCCTCTTGCAAATTGCAATACACTTGCATGAGGCTGTGCCCATCTGGTCGGATTCTGGTCCAGTGTACGCATATCGCAATTTGCAGTCACGTGACCGCCATTCCTGGCTCTGACAATGGTGAATCCTCAGAGAACTCAGTGAGTATGATGTGAGTATTTACAAGTCTGCAGTCACATAGAATGAATGCATACTTGTGGATTTAGGCCAGACAACTCTTTAAGGAAACTGGCTGTGTACAATATCTTACTGCTCCATGGAAGAAACATGCAAATTAGTTCCTAGAATTGAGCTAAGGCACTCTTTCTACATTTATTGTAAAGGCATGAAATCCAATTCTGGGAGTCAAAATTGGCTATACTTTTTCATGTATATTCACCCTACCTAATGCCCTCTGTTTGCCTACCGCTACCTCATATTTTCAGAATGTTTCCAAGATGGCTGACATGGTGGGGAGCACAGTGGTAAGTAAAAACCATGGTTTTCTGTGGTGTGGTATAAAAAAGGCAGAAGATTCTTGGTTGAATAAGCAGAAAGAGGTATGTCTCATCTGATAGCACTGTGGGAGTTAGCCAGTTCTCTGAACCAGTTGTTAAACTGTCAGCCGGCTTGGAGAACATGTAGAACGCCGCTTCTTGCTTTCACTTGCTGGGTATAACTTATAAGGGCAAACAGTGAGGTGGATATAGTTTATAAGCGGGGTGTGAGGATTGTGATGAGGAATATGACATTCATATGTCAGTCAGCTGTCACTGTTCATATACACACCCCCTGCCCTGCAGCAAGGAATTCCCCAGACCTGGTCACCAGATGGCCAAGTGATAAATCTAATCAAGACAAAGGAAGCCAGAGCAGTTACCCTGCTGTCAAGAGTATTCAGCCAGGGAGATGGGTGGGAATCTACAAGTTTTGCAACCAGCTTCAAACAAGAATCCTAGACTTTGATAATCCTGTGTAAGAGTTACAATATTAGGGAGCACTCCACTCCCACATATAGGGCAGGTATATTTACGGGTTCACGATGACAAGATGAAAGTCACACATTTTCTATTAATAGTGCGTGTCACGAACCACCGGGGGGGTCACTCAGAAATCCCCCGCGCTGGCTACCAGTACGTCACAATCGGGGGGTAACAAGTGGGGGTCACCCCTCCTTTATACCTCCCGACCGACAGACAGAGCACGTGACGCGCTCTCTAGCGCCCCTCTTATAGTCAGGCCAATTATGGAATTGCCCGACAATAAGCAAGGAGGCCGCTATACTACTTATGCCGATTATTGAAGGGTCCCCGGTGAGAGTAGGGTATATATTCCCCCGACCTCCGCGGGCGGAATATATAAAACCTCCCCGAATCTCACTGGCCTCCCCACAATAATCCTTGGCACAACTCGCTGCCACCAACCGCTTCACGGTAACTATTAGCCGAACACACAGACGTGGGATTCAAGATCGAGATAACAGAACAGCCCAAGATTAATTATATGATTTAATCAGCCTAAAGCCACACTAGAAACTACAATATATACAATAGGGAATCTACAGAATATACATATGTCAGAGTACAGTTACAAGCAAAGCATGGGTTACAAACAGGCATACACAGTTCCAGCAGTTACCTTGTGCGTCTGGCCACAGGGGGGCGCCATAGACCAGGTTTCCAGGAACTCCCTCACAGGTCTTTCCCAACCAGGCCCCCGAGCAGAAGAACACTGGAAAATGGCCGAAGTAGGGTTATCAACCTGGGCAAATCCAGGTCCCCTCCTACCTTAGTGACCTCAGAGGGAGCACTGCTCCACCCCTGGCTGGAGTTATGGACAATACCCACACATGGAATATGGGCCATAACTTTGCCTGGGAGCGTCGTAGGCGGACGCCAACGCTCTCATTGTGACAGCTATGAATTTAGCTACCGAACGAGAGGACTCATGACTTGTCTACTAGTTCCCCATTGGCTGATATCACGCCTGGGGTATTTCCCCAGGTCCTGCTCCCATAAAAAGGGTGTGCCAGCATCGTCCGCATGCGGAGACACCATTTTTATGGTTGCCATATTTATCGGAAATATGGCTTGCGAGATATGAACCATTTTTTACTGGAGTCGTCCTGTCTGGATACTTCCAAGCTTGCTAACTAGATAGCAGCCCCTACTACAGGGTCACGGCAGGGAGTCATCCTGTGTCCATTGTTCCCACATCACCTAATCTCCATATCACAGGAGATGGCCATGGGATGTGTTGCTAGGATGTGACACCTTCACAGATGCTGGACATCTGAGAACAAGAAGGGAGGGGGCACTGCCATGGAGTGATGAGAGCGATTATGACTGGAAGTCATAATTCATCTTCATATCCCAGGGTTTGCCTCACAGTGCGACATGCAGATCAGCTCAGAATTAATAACTCTCCAAGGGAAGCTTACAGACCTATCATGTTTCATAACTGTGGATAGATCATAACTAGAAATATTATGGTCAAAACTTCCACGTGGGACACTCAGGGGCGGAGATATGGGGAAAACTGCCAATTCATAACTTTCTGAAATTTAAAGGCACAACCCATGTCTAGCCCAGTATTAGGTCACAAAGTGACATGGGGGGGTACATAGGTATGCAATACACATTAGACTTCACATTAACACAGGACCTAAGACAACCACGCCAAGACAACCACGACCATTTCTCGTACCTAGGCGTTTAGTCTACCTGTGTCAGGACCTGATGAAGGGCCTAGGTGCGTGAAACAGTAGCCATCGTCTTGGCGTGCCCTGCGTCTTAGACGTATCTCGCATCCCCCTCCTGTATGTGTTTTAATTTTTTTGGAAGAAATAAAAGAAGACTTCTACTAAGGGTGAGTGCCACCATTTGTTTTCTCCCTCCTTGGATTTGGACTGTTGTGCTGATTACCAGGTGGAGCACCTCCCTGTATTTCAGGGGTGGGCAATTAATTTTCCCATGGGACCGCATGAGAAATTGGGATGGTTTTAGAGGGCCGGACTAATATAATTAACTCGGTTCTAGAGAGATAGATAGATAGATAGAGATATATTATAGATAGAGATATATTTATATATATATATATATATATATATATATATACACACACACATGCATACATACATACAGTGCCTAAAAGTAGTATTCAACCCCTGCAGATTTAGCAGGTTTACACATTTGGAATTAACTTGGCATTGTGACATTTGGACTGTAGATCAGCCTGGAAGTGTGAAATGCACTGCAGCAAAAAAGAATGTTATTTCTTTTTTTTTTTTTTTTTTTTTAAAATTGTGAAAAGTTTATTCAGAGGGTCATTTATTATTCAACCCCTCAATCCACCAGAATTCTGTTTGGTTCCCCTAAAGTATTAAGAAGTATTTCAGGCAGAAAGAACAATGAGCTTCACATGTTTGGATTAATTATCTATTTTTCCAGCCTTTACTGACTAATTAAGACCCTCCCCTAAACTTGTGAACTGCACTCAAACTTGGTCAACATGGGAAAGACAAAAGGAGCATTCCAAGGCCATCAGAGACAAGATCATGGAAGGTCACAAGGCTGGCAAGGGGTACAAAACCCTTTCCAAGGAGTTGGGCCTACCTGTCTCCACTGTTGGGAGCATCATCCGGAAGTGGAAGGCTTATGGAACTACTGTTAGCCTTCCACGGCCTGGACAGCCTTTGAAAGTTTCCACCCGTGCCGAGGCCAGGCTTGTCCGAAGAGTCAAGGCTAACCCAAGGACAACAAGGAAGGAGCTCCGGGAAGATCTCATGGCAGTGGGGACATTGGTTTCAGTCAATACCATAAGTAACGTACTCCACCGCAATGGTCTCCGTTCCAGACGAGCCAGTAAGGTACCTTTACTTTCAAAGCGTCATGTCAAGGCTCGTCTACAGTTTGCTCATGATCACTTGGAGGACTCTGAGACAGACTGGTTCAAGGTTCTCTGGTCTGATGAGACCAAGATCGAGATCTTTGGTGCCAACCACACACGTGACGTTTGGAGACTGGATGGTACTGCATACGACCCCAAGAATACCATCCCTACAGTCAAGCATGGTGGTGGCAGCATCATGCTGTGGGGCTGTTTCTCAGCCAAGGGACCTGGCCATCTGGTCCGCATCCATGGGAAGATGGATAGCACGGCCTACCTGGAGATTTTGGCCAAGAACCTCCGCTCCTCCATCAAGGATCTTAAGATGGGTCGTCATTTCATCTTCCAACAAGACAACGACCCAAAGCACACAGCCAAGAGAACCAAGGCCTGGTTCAAGAGGGAAAAAATCAAGGTGTTGCAGTGGCCTAGTCAGTCTCCTGACCTTAACCCAATTGAAAACTTGTGGAAGGAGCTCAAGATTAAAGTCCACATGAGACACCCAAAGAACCTAGATAACTTGGAGAAGATCTGCATGGAGGAGTGGGCCAAGATAACTCCAGAGACCTGTGCCGGCCTGATCAGGTCTTATAAAAGACGATTATTAGCTGTAATTGCAAACAAGGGTTATTCCACAAAATATTAAACCTAGGGGTTTAATAATAATTGACCCACACTTATGTTGAAAATTTAACTGAGCAACATAACTTGTTGGTTTGTAAGATTTATGCATCTGTTAATAAATCCTGCCCTTGTTTGAAGTTTGCAGGCTCTAACTTATTTGCATCTTATCAAACCTGCTAAATCTGCAGAGGGTTGAATACTGCTTGTAGGCACTGTAATATTATATATATATATATATATATATATATATATATATATATACATACATACATACATACACACATACTGTATACATACATACACACAATCTGCCACATACACCTGTAATATACATGCCTATACACTACACCTGTAATAAACTACACCTCTATATACTATACCACTATATACTACATCGCTACACCCCTATATACACCTGTAATATACTACATCACTATATACTACACCTGTATTATACTACATCACTATATACACCTGTATTATACTACACCCCTATATACACCTGTATTATACTACACCCCTATATACACACACCTGTATTATACTACACCTCTATATACACCTGTATTATACTATACCCCTATATACACCTGTATTATACTACACCCCTATATACACACACACACACCGGTATTATACTACACCCCTATATACACCTGTATTATACTATACCACTACACCCCTATAAAACTACACCACTACACCCCCCCATATACCACACCTGTAAAACTACATTCCCATATACTACACCACTACACCCCAAATATTTGTCAACAGTTACCCCCCCCGCCCGCCCCCCCATTGTCCCCGCAGGTAACTAGTAACCACTCACCTCTCTTCTTATTGTCCCCTCCTCAGGCACCTCCGTACGAGCCCCTCACAGACTGAGCTGCTTCTCTTTCACATGCCCAGGCTGCGCTGATGCTATTTTCTCAGGAGCCCCTGCCGCTGCTTCTCTCCGTACTGGCCCCGGCTGCTGCAATTTCTGCTCTTGGGCGGGAACTTTTCAAATGACACACGCGCGTCGTACTGACGATATCAGGGCTCGCGTGTCACAGAGAAAGGTGTCGGGCAGGGAACAGAGGAGAGATTCCTGCGTCCTGCTGCCTGCACTGTGCAGAGCTATAGTATCGCTCCCTGTCCGGCACGCAGCGTGTGATGAGGGCGATCTGACCACGGGTCTCACGGAGCCTGGAACTCTGGACAATAGGTCAGATTGCCCTCATCACTGACCGGCCAGCAAGGACGCCTTGAGCCAGGCGGGCCGGTCACAGAGAGTAGGTGGGCCGGATGTGGCCCGCGGGCCGCCCCTTGCCCAAGTCTGCTGAATTTTGAATGCTGGTATCACTGCAGCTCTGTCTGTGCTTGTCTGGAGACTATTAAGTGGAGCTAGGTCTGTGTTTGGAATTGGTGCCGGCCCGGACCTACATCTCTCTTCTGTTTTTTTTTTTTGCACATACTATATTGGAGGAGTTTCATTAAAATAGGCAGAGCCATCCCATATAGGTTTGGCATATGGATGTGTAGCGCCCCTGAACCCATCAGAGCACTACAGGGTACTGCATCCAGCCAAAGCTGCAGGGCCTAACCCCTGGGGACCTGGAAGACCAGTGCCGGTAACAGCAAAACACATTGTAATCCCAGTTTTCCCCCATCCACACAGACTGGTGACAGACTAGACATGGACCTAATGGATGGCCATCTAGGGGTGGAGCCAATCCAGTCCACTAGACAACGCCCAGGTGGGAGGGGACAAACAGACAGACAGTTAGAGTAAGTCAAATTGAGAGGACATGGACATAACTGCTCTGACACAAGAGTGTAATGGAGATCTGAGGGCCCAGGCGTGTGGTTGCCGGAGGAGTATGGCGAAGTACTCCCGGAACCATAGCACTGACGGGGCACAGGGCCCTAGGTCAGGCACACCCTCCAGGCAAACCTGATAAAAATATTCACAGTGAGGGGACCATCCAGGACCTCACTGACCTTAGAAGTCCGGGGGCATCAGCAGTAACGGGAGAACCAGGGACAGGAAAGGAACATCGACCCTACAGGGTTCACACTGCCCGCCGTACGGACCAGAGACTGAGAGACAAACTGGGGGGACCCCAAGACGCTCCAAGTAAGTGACCAACCAACTTGAGAAAGGTGCAAAGGAAAGAAGCCACAAGGGTCACCAACCGACACTGGGACTAAGGGAACCAGAGGTGAATACTAGCCTTCCTCCGGGTACCAGTTACCATCTTCTGTGAGTAAAGAGAGCCAATTAATTAGTAACCCCGTGTGTGGCCTACCCTTCTTTCCGCACCTATCTCCATCACTTAACCCCCTGGGGCCACGGCCCTACTTGCGGAGGGCCCAACATCCAGGCTGCCATCACATCAGCCCCAGCGGAAAGACTGCAGCGGCGGTTCCATCACCATAACCGCAACCCGCCAGTGGCGTCACGACAAAGTTTATTAACTATTCCCCTCGTATATAACCCTTTTTTAAAAGCAACCCCAGGGTCACGGAACCGAGCAACAGCCGCCCAGTGGCACATCCCGGTAGTACACTGCCGGGGACCGAGTACCCCATAGCCCTGGGCGGCACAGATGTTTACACAAATGCCATATGGACAAAAGAATTTCTCTCTACATTAGAGGCCACCACAGATTTCTTTGGCTTCCTTGGGATTACTTGCTACTTGCTGGTACCCATATAGATAACTTAGTCCTTGACAAAGGCCTGGATTAAGGCTGAAACGTTGGAAGGAATATATCTGTTTGTTGTCTTAAAGAACACAAAAAAAAAAAAAAAAAAAGAGGTCACTGCAAGCAGTTTCCGTACTTTCCCATTTTTTTCCTATATATCCCTTTGTGCCAGAGCTCTCTATATACTTTTTGACTCTAAAGCAGCATTAACTAGGTAGTTGAGCCAAACGTCTTCTACATTCTATGTCTCATTATTACACATACTGTAACTAAACTTATGAACATCTATGATATGATTTCTTTGCCTGTGTGGATTGAATGGGTTGGTAAATTCTGCTGAGAATTTAATGTCGATAGCACCTTTATAAATGTATTTACTTGGAAAATTGGTGACGTGTTCAAGACTTATTTGATCTGTCGTATATTGGTAGTTTTGATTGTTATTTATTTTTTAATGCTGGCCAAACCCTTGAAGGGAATGTATAAAAACAAAATATTTATAAGTTGGAAAATAATGTGAAAAGTTCAACTGAGCAAATCACAGCAATTGTATTGCCACACCTATATCCAACGTGCTGCTACACCCATGTAGTTAGCCATGTGGTTTTATTTAATCAGACAGGGTCTCATTTATCTATCTATTGATATTTAGTTGACTAGATGGTGGCCCGATTCTAACGTATCGGGTATTCTAGAATTTATTGTGTAGTTAATGTATGATTTTTGATATATATATCAGGGGGCGGGGCTTAACGGGACACGCTCCATGACAGATATATCCGTCCATGGTCGTGAAGGGGTTAAGAGAGGAGGCACGTAGGAGGTGGTTGCATTTTCCCCCACCCCTATAGTATTAGGCTGTCTCCCTGCACAGAATGAGTTTCATATTAAGTAGATTGACAATTGTGTTGAATATTAAAATGTATGCGAGAAGATGTGATGCTGCTAGCAAAATGAGGTTTCCTGGATGTAGCAGTAAAGTCATCACCAGCGTCATCCAAGTAGCCGCCCAAATTCTCGCGCCTGTGCAATAACATCACCAGCGCTCGCGATTTGAAAACAGTGCTCAGTCCCGCGATAGTGCCACTGCGCATGCGCAAGACTTAAGGAGCACTGCGGAACATGATGGCGGTGACCTCATCTATGTAAATGAACACTGGGGGACGGCGAACAGCGGCAGGAGGGGGAATAACTGACGAAATACAGCCCGCCCACGGGGCCAGGAAAGCTCATTACCATAGCAAAAGGTAATCTAATATATAAAGGTGTGTGTGTGTGTGTGTTTCTCCGGGATTGGCATCTGCACAGTCGCAGCTACAGCCACAAAATTTTGCACACTCACACTTCTGGACCCCGAGAGCGTCATAGGCTATGTTTTGAGGGAAAATTTTAACCCCGCGCTTTACAGTTATTCACCAAAAAACCTGCCTCCATTAAAGCGAATGGAGCTGGGAGCCACAGTGCAGCCAGAACTTCAGAAGAATACGCAGCCACGCCCTTAAATGGAATGTTGGTGTGTCACAATGCAGCCAGGGAAAGAGGCAGACACAGACAAGGTAAGAAACAGACAATGAGACAGACACAGACAAAGACAGATTGACAGGGAAAGAGAGAGACAAGTTAAGAGACTGACACAGACAGGTAAAGAGACACACAGACAAGAGAGATAGATAGGGAAAGAGATTGAGACAGACGGAGAAAAAGACAGACAGTCAGGGACAGACAGGGAAAGAGACAGAGATATATATACAGAGGGGGAGACAGACATTATAATTACATTTCTATCTAATTGGTTTGTGGTTTTTGTGTGCAGAATACATTTTTGTTAATACATTCTATTTTGTTAACAGCAGTTATTAACCCGGGCGAAGCCGGGTAGTACAGCTAGTATTTTATAAAGTTGTTATTTAGGTCTGAAAGGGGGGCCAGTAGCAAGATGAACCTTTATAGAATGCAGCCCATGAGCTACAGAAGGGGATTATTTTAGTTTAATAGCGAAAATTCTGGTGACAGGTTCCCTTTAACTGAGGAAAATGCCAGGACTGCCGAGACCCAACCACCGGTTCCCCTCCCCGCCGTGCAATGAATGAGACCACACATGGATTATCTTTCTTTTGTACTTTATTGAAGGTATCCACGTAACACCATTCAATATTGATATCAAAAGGGGGTTGCTTGTTATTTTGGCGACAGCTCTATCCACAGGCACAAGTTCCGACTTAAACCTGAGGGAGGAGGCCCGATGCCTACGGCCGTCCGTGGCAGGTTGGCTCTCACCAAATCCCTCTTCCACCGGCTGTGACTTTGAACTTGTAACAAACCGTTAAGGGAGGGAGGGCAGGCGATGCCCACCCTGAGGGCAGATTCTGGTAAGAGGAAGGGTGTACTCTGGACACTGCTTTAAAGGCCTGGGGGAGGCAGCGGGGGGCATTGCACAGTGGGGAGAGGGGGAGGTAATCGTGGGAGGCCATAGCAGGGGGCTCAGCAGTCAGGGGCAGCGGCATCAGCCGCGGTGCCCTGCAGACTGCCGAGACCCAACCACCGGTTCCCCTCCCCGCAATGAATGAGACCACACATGGATTATCTTTCTTTTGTACTTTATTGAAGGTATCTGTGCTGCCCCCGTGCCAGCAGCCGTGCTGCTCGGATCCGGATCTGCGGTATGGCTCGAGGGACTCTACCGGACTTGGGGGTCACGCGGACACTTCGAATAAAAAGGGGAAACGTATTTATACGGGGGTTGTTCAAAAACTGTCTGTGACGCCACCCACGGTGTGTGGTGAGGTGTAGCACCACCACTGCTGTTGTAGGGCTCCCAGGGGCGATGGGCTGACAGCTGGATGTTAACCCCTCCGTGGGCAGGGATGGATACCTCAGGGCCCAGTGTCTCTGTGCAGGGGATGATAACGGCAGGGGCCGGCGCACCCGGTCATGCCGGGAAAGTTACTCACTGTTGAATCAATCACACAAGTCTTTTGGTAAACCAAGGTGATGGTGGCCGGCTGCCGCAGACGGGTGTATCTGGTCCCACACCCGGGCTGATAGTCACTACTCCTTTCCTCTGCACTTTGTGTGTTCTCAGGTAGACTTCCCGGTGTGTAACGCAGGAGTCCGCTCCCAGTCCTCTGGTTGGGAGCCGTGCCCGTTAGACGCTGACCCGTGGGATCTACCGGGCCCTGGCGGATGCCCTATCCCTCTCTGTAGGTGGTTGTCTACTTTTCAGGACTTAGGTTGGGACAGGACCTGGAATCCTGCCCTCAATCGGCTAATTAGCTAGGCTGTCGGTGCCGGTCCTGGCTTCAGGGTCCGAGTACCCCCTTGTGTGCACAGTTTCCGGGTCGGTTCTCCGGTGTCGGTACCGGCGGGCTACAACCCTGCCCTGGTCCACCTCGGATCTGCAGAGCAGTCTTCCCGTCTCCTGCTGGTGGTGACCACCATCTGTCACCTAGGCAATGTGTCAGGGCTCCGACCCTGACACCTGTCAGCTTCTCCTCCTCACTCCTCTCCACTTGAACCTCCAAACTTATCTACTGTTTTTCCCGCCCCGGGCTCTCCAGACCCCTAGGTGGGCGTTTCCTTTCCACCTGGTCCCGCCCACTGGTGTGTCTGTCCTTCCCTGAGGGGGTGACTAGGGTTTCTGGTCGGCTGGTTTAACCCTGTGTGGGAGCGGTGTTGTGCGGGGGCCCAACTTGTGTGACTACCTGGTTTTGCCAGGCAAATCACAGAAAAAAAAAATAAAAAAAAAAAAAAAAAATCAGAGAGGAGTAACCCGAAAATATAATCACAGAAAAAAATACTCCTAAAAATGTTTTCGTTAAACTTTTATTAAATATCAATATATTGAAACATAAAGTGAGGGGGGGGGGGGGGTGTTCAGAAAAATATAAAATACCCTAAGGGTCTAAAGTACAATATAATACAATCTAGTGGACCAGCCAGCGGTATATCCCAGCAAATGGTGGGAAAGGCTTATATCGCTCCACCAGTCAACTTTACAAATGATGATGCATCAATTTTTTAACCTTCATTGCAGAAACATTTTTAATATACAATTATTATCATCCAGATCCAATAATTAACCATGCATTGAAAAAGAGACTTACATAAAATGTAAATTTTTAGATAGATTTGGCATATATCTCTCAAATACAGAAACTTGAACTATATGTATTATTGGTAGGACCGTGTAAGAAGATATAATTATAGAGTACTGTAGTGGGATAAAACAAACATACAGTATTCTTTTTATGTCAAAAAAAGCATAAACAAGATAGGCCCAAGAAATATTACCCAACGCGTTTTGCCTCCTTGGGTGGAGGTTCATCAGGGGTATAAATATTACATATGTTCCATAGTGTATAGTGTAAATATTTCACAACAGAGGGCTTCTGATGATACATGCAGAATGTTTTTCCTGAATGGATTTATAAAAACAACTGATTAACCATTGAAGGGTTCACTGACCTGTTATGGGCTGAGAGGCCTCTGTTGTGAAATATTTCATCAGAGTGAGGCTATATTTATGAATGGAAAAGAGGTCCCACTGATGAATTCTATTACATTGTAAAAATATCTTTATTTGAAGAATGAGAATCTAAACTGATATATTACAACGTGTGATACACTATGGAACATATGTAATATTTATACCCCTGATGAACCTCCACCCAAGGAGGCGAAACGCGTTGGGTAATATTTCTTGGGGCTAACTTGTTTATGCTTTTTTTGACATAAAAAGAATACAAAAGAATACTGTGTTTGTTTTATCCCACTACAGTACTCTATAATTATATCTTCTTACACTGTCCTACCAATAATACATATAGTTCAAGTTTCTGTATTTGAGAGATATATGCCAAATCTATCTAAAAATTTACATTTTATGTAAGTCTCTTTTTCAATGCATGGTTAATTATTGGATCTGGATGATAATAATTGTATATTAAAAATGGTTCTGCAATGAAGGTTAAAAAATTGATGCATCATCATTTGTAAAGTTGACTGGTGGAGCGATATAAGCCTTTCCCACCATTTGCTGGGATATACCGCTGGCTAGTCCACTAGATTGTATTATATTGTACTTTAGACCCTTAGGGTATTTTATATTTTTCTGAACCCCCCCCCCTCACTTTATGTTTCAATATATTGATATTTACTAAAAGTTTAATGAAAAAATTTTTAGGAGTATTTTTTCTGTGATTATATTTCCTGGTTTTGCCAGGGCGTCACATATCCACGTAACACCATTCACTATTGATATCAAAAGGGGGTTGCTTGTTATTTTGGCCACAGCTCTATCCACAGGCACGAATCCGCCTTAAACCTGAGGGAGGAGGCCCGATGCCTACGGCCGTCCGTGGCAGGTTGGCTCTCACCAAATCCCTCTTCCACCGACCCACGGAGTGGCGAAGGCCTAAGCCTGAGCTGCGACCCCCACACAGGGCCCTTACTGCCTGTTCGACCCCGTCTTGAATGTCTGACAGGAATATATCTAGGCCTATATCATTGAGGCTAAAACCATCCTCTAAAACCAATCTGCCGATGTCTGACTCCAACAGCTTGTGCCCCTCCACAATACCCCTTCTTGCCGCTACAAATTTTGCGATTTGCATGTTAACGAGCCGCCTTGACTGCTCCACGGCTGCTATATTCCTCGCCCCTGTCCAACTCAATCTCGGCACTATACTGGACCATACTATAACCACGTTATTAAAGAAACTGCTGAACCTATCCAGGTCTGCTTGCATGACCGCAAGCAGTTCCTGGATCCTCACATTTACCAGGTCGTTTCCACCAGCGTGGATGACCAGCACTGAGGGGCCCGTGGCTATTCTGGATATGCTCACTGCCTGCGCAGGACCTGGGCCCAGGCAAGGCTCCGAACTCCTCTTCAGTGAAACTTGAGGTCACGAAATCCTAGCACGCTTTCACCAGTTCTCGACTCGGCCCGCCGTGCTGCCCAGAATATGTGGGAGTGACCTAAGATCCAGATGCTACGTCTCGACGGCTCTAAAAGAAAAACTGTTAGCTACTGTATGCAAAACATTTTCTATCATAGTGTCAGTGAACATCAATGTATTAATGTTTTCTAAGGTTTGCTTAGCTAACCGAAAATTATTTATTTTTTTTATTTTTTTGTGTGTGTAATACAGGGGTGGGGAACGTCCGGCCCGCGGGCCGCATGCGGCCCGTGGCATCATTTGATCCGGCCCCCTGAAGCTTTGCCAAGTTTTTTTTTTTTGTTTGTTTTTTTTATACCGCGGTCCCTTTAATTATGCGGTGCGCGCGATGCCCGACGGGCGCTTGGTCCCCGGATGTCCTACGCAGCTTGTGCCAGCGTCGTCAGGGTGTTCAGGGGAGGAGCTTATGCATGCACCGCGCTCCTCTGATCTTGTCAGCCATTGCAGCGCGTGATCTCCGACGCAGGCACTGAGCTTCCACTTCCTAGGTCAGTGTCTCGGTTTGGTGTAATCATGATAAAGATACCCATCGGTGCAGAGATGAGGAAATTCGGCAGCAAGGAGATGTATGCAGCAACATATCCGAGGGGGAGATAAAATCTGTACTTTTTAAAATCAAATATGAACATATTAATTTGTATCTATATATTTTTCTTTGGAGGTGTTGCTGGATACATCTCGTTTTTGCTCAGGCTTTGTTTCCCACCCTATGTGTTAAATACCTCAGGCTCCGTGTACCACCCTAGTACATGGAAGTACACGGAGCCTGAGGTATATAGCACAGAGGGTGGTACACAGAGCCTGAGGTATATAGCACACAGGGTGGTACACGGGGCCTGAGGTATATAGCACATCAGCACATAGAGTGGAATACGGAGCCTCAGGCTCCATATCCCACCCTATGCGCTGATGTGCTATATACCTCAGGCCCCGTGTACCACCCTGTGTGCTATATACTTCAGGCCCCAATTATTTGCTATATACCTAAGGCTCTGTGTACCATCCTATGTGTTATATACGTCAGGCTCCGTATCCTACTGTATGTGCTGTATACCTCAGGCTCCGTATCCCACCGTATGTGCTGTATACCTCAGGCTCTGTGTACCACCCTCTGTGCTATATACCTCAGGCTCAGGATTGTACACGGAGCCTGAGGTATATAGCACAGAGGGTGGTACACAGAGCCTGAGGTATATAGCACACAGGGTGGTACACGGGGCCTGAGGTATATAGCACATCAGCACATAGAGTGGAATACGGAGCCTCAGGCTCCATATCCCACCCTATGCGCTGATGTGCTATATACCTCAGGCCCCGTGTACCACCCTGTGTGCTATATACTTCAGGCCCCAATTATTTGTTATATACCTAAGGCTCTGTGTACCATCCTATGTGTTATATACGTCAGGCTCCGTATCCTACTGTATGTGCTGTATACCTCAGGCTCCGTATCCCACCGTATGTGCTGTATACCTCAGGCTCTGTGTACCACCCTCTGTGCTATATACCTCAGGCTCAGGATTGTACACGGAGCCTGAGGTATATAGCACAGAGGGTGGTACACAGAGCCTGAGGTATATAGCACACAGGGTGGTACACGGGGCCTGAGGTATATAGCACATCAGCACATAGAGTGGAATACGGAGCCTCAGGCTCCATATCCCACCCTATGCGCTGATGTGCTATATACCTCAGGCCCCGTGTACCACCCTGTGTGCTATATACTTCAGGCCCCAATTATTTGCTATATACCTAAGGCTCTGTGTACCATCCTATGTGTTATATACGTCAGGCTCCGTATCCTACTGTATGTGCTGTATACCTCAGACTCCATATCCCACCGTATGTGCTGTATACCTCAGGCTCCGTGTACCATCCTATGTGCTCTATACCTCAGGCTCCGTGTACCATCCTATGTGTTATATACGTCAGGCTCCGTATCCTACTGTATGTGCTGTATACCTCAGACTCCGTATCCCACCGTATGTGCTGTATACCTCAGACTCCGTATCCCACCGTATGTGCTGTATACCTCAGGCTCCGTGTACCATCCTATGTGCTCTATACCTCAGGCTCCTTGTACCATCCTATGTGCTCTATACCTCAGGCTCCGTGTACCATCCTATGTGTTATATACGTCAGGCTCCGTATCCTACTGTATGTGCTGTATACCTCAGACTCCGTATCCCACCGTATGTGCTGTATACCTCAGGCTCCGTGTACCATCCTATGTGCTCTATACCTCAGGCTCCTTGTACCATCCTATGTGTTATATACGTCAGGCTCCGTATCCTACTGTATGTGCTGTATACCTCAGACTCCGTATCCCACCGTATGTGCTGTATACCTCAGGCTCCGTGTACCATCCTATGTGCTCTATACCTCAGGCTCCGTGAACCATCCTATGTGTTATATACGTCAGGCTCCGTATCCTACTGTATGTGCTGTATACCTCAGACTCCGTATCCCACCGTATGTGCTGTATACCTCAGGCTCCGTGTACCATCCTATGTGCTGTATACCTCAGGCTCCGTGTACCATCCTATGTGCTCTATACCTCAGGCTCCTTGTACCATCCTATGTGCTCTATACCTCAGGCTCCGTGTACCATCCTATGTGTTATATACGTCAGGCTCCGTATCCTACTGTATGTGCTGTATACCTCAGACTCCGTATCCCACCGTATGTGCTGTATACCTCAGGCTCCGTGTACCATCCTATGTGCTCTATACCTCAGGCTCCTTGTACCATCCTATGTGCTCTATACCTCAGGCTCCGTGTACCATCCTATGTGTTATATACGTCAGGCTCCGTATCCTACTGTATGTGCTGTATACCTCAGACTCCGTATCCCACCGTATGTGCTGTATACCTCAGGCTCCGTGTACCATCCTATGTGCTCTATACCTCAGGCTCCTTGTACCATCCTATGTGCTCTATACCTCAGGCTCCGTGTACCATCCTATGTGTTATATACGTCAGGCTCCGTATCCTACTGTATGTGCTGTATACCTCAGACTCCGTATCCCACCGTATGTGCTGTATACCTCAGGCTCCTTGTACCATCCTATGTGCTCTATACCTCAGGCTCCTTGTACCATCCTATGTGCTCTATACCTCAGGCTCCGTGTACCATCCTATGTGCTCTATACCTCAGGCTCCTTGTACCATCCTATGTGCTCTATACCTCAGGCTCCGTGTACCATCCTATGTGCTCTATACCTCAAGCTCCGTGTACCATCCTATGTGCTCTATACCTCAGGCTCCATATACCATCCTATGTGCTCTATACCTCAGGCTCCATATACCATCCTATGTGCTCTATACCTCAGGCTCCTTGTACCATCCTATGTGCTCTATACCTCAGGCTCCTTGTACCATCCTATGTGCTCTATACCTCAGGCTCCGTGTACCATCCTATGTGCTCTATACCTCAGGCTCCGTGTACCATCCTATGTGCTCTATACCTCAGGCTCCTTGTACCATCCTATGTGCTCTATACCTCAGGCTCCTTGTACCATCCTATGTGCTCTATACCTCCAGGCTCCTTGTACCATCCTATGTGCTCTATACCTCAGGCTCCTTGTACCATCCTATGTGCTCTATACCTCAGGCTCCGTGTACCATCCTATGTGCTCTATACCTCAAGCTCCATATACCATCCTATCTGCTATATACCTCAGGCTCCTTGTACCATCCTATGTGCTCTATACCTCAGGCTCCATATACCATCCTATCTGCTATATACCTCAGGCTCCTTGTACCATCCTATGTGCTCTATACCTCAGGCTCCATATACCATCCTATCTGCTATATACCTCAGGCTCCTTATACCATCCTATGTGCTGATGTGTTACTTTTGATTTTTCAAATATGTTTGTTAGGGTGACATCATAGAAATGGCCACTGCAAAGAAAAGAAAAGTTGATGCAGAATGTCGAGCTTTTCAAGATAAATGGACAAATGATTATTTTTTTGTTGAAGTCAAAGGCAAACCTGTGTGCCTGGTTTGTAGTGAAACATTAGCAGTTATGAAAAAAGCCAATCTGGAGCGTCATTACAGCTCAAAACATGCAAAACTCAATGAATTGGAAGGCCAAATGCGTCTGGATAAAATCAACGCACTTCGGCGGAGTTTGGAATTGCAGCAGTCTGCATTTAATAAGCCTCGGTGTGACAGAAGCAACGTTATTCAGACAAGCTATGTAGTGAGCGAGCCAATTGCGAAGAAGCTGAGACCTCATGTAGAGGGAGAGTTTGTGAAAGAGTGCATGGTGGCTGCTGCAGAGTTGTTAGCACCAGAAAAAGTGAAATTATTTCAGAATGTTAGTTTGTCTCGAAGAACCGTATCAGATCGGATTACTGACTTAGCACAAGACATTGAAAAATCACTCAAGGATTCAGTAGGAGATTTCCAATTTTTCTCTCTGGCTTGTGATGAGACAACGGACATAACAAATACTGCCCAACTGGCCATTTTTATTCGTGGGATCACTGCAGAGTTTGGCATACGAGAAGAACTGCTATCACTGGAAGCCATGCATGGCAGTACAAGAGGGGAAGACTTATTTGAGAAACTTGTTTTAGCAATGAAAAAACTTGAGCTCTCATTTGAAAAGTTATCTGGCCTTACTACAGATGGAGCTCCAGCCATGGTTGGCTCACAGAAAGGATTAATTGCTTTTGTCAAGAAAGAGATGAATCGTCTTAGTCTTGATCCTAGTGATTTAATTATATGCCACTGCATCATACACCAAGAAAGTCTCTGTGCACAGTCATTGCGGCTCAACAATGTGATGTCAACAGTAGTGTCATGCATAAACTTTATCAAAAGCAGAGCGCTAAATAGTCGCCAGTTTAAGGAATTACTGAATGATCTTGAATGTGAGTATGGTGATCTTGTCTATCACTGTGAAGTTCGGTGGCTGAGTCGCGGGAACATGCTCATGAGATTTTACCAACTGCTGGAAGAAGTCAAAGAATTCATGGAGATGAAGGGGAAACCTGTCAGTGAACTCCGTGATAGCAAGTGGCAGTGTGATCTAGCGTTCATGGTGGACATTACCAAGTACCTCTCAGAGCTGAATGTTAAGCTGCAGGGCCCCAACCAGCTTCTCAGCTCTCTACTTTCAAACGTTAAATCATTTGAAACTAAACTAAAGCTGTGGAAAACGCAACTTGAAAGGAATAATACAGTGCATTTCCCCACTCTGGAAAGACAAAAGCCTTTGACAACACTTGAATATGCTGGTGAATGTGCAAAACTAATTGAAGCATTTGATGAAAGATTCAAGGATGTCAAAAGCAAACAAATGGAATTAAACATCTTTGCTACACCATTCAATGTGGAGCCAGCTGATGTGCCTGATAACCTACAGCACGAAATCATTCAACTGCAAAACGATGATGAGCTGAAAGCTAGGTACAACAACCTCCCATTGCTTGAGTTCTATAAACGTTATGTGAGCAATGATGATTTTCCCACTTTGAGGAGACATGCATTAAAATTTGCATCTGTGTTCGGAACAACTTATTGCTGCGAGCAGTTCTTTTCAAAGCTTTCCATCGCCAAGAGTCGACTCCGCTCAAGACTGACCGATACAAACTTGGAAAACCAGTTGCGAGTAGCAACATCATCAATACCTCCTAACATCGCACGGCTCACCAAAGACAAAACGTTCCAGCCATCACATTAAGTGGGAGTTATTTAAATGTTTGACTAAATATAGTTGCTAATGTTTATGTTAATAATTTTATCCCCCCAACCCTTGTGTGTCAATGTCTTGTTTTGTATTACGTTATCCATTATTCTTTATTCAACTACTGTCTGATGTTGGCAATTATATTTGTGTATGAGCTACTGTAGCTCTTAGATTTATAGGACATGACTGTTATTCCCTGTTTGTTATGAAAAGTTAATAAACTTAAGTTATAAAAAAAATTCAGTTAATAATTTTATGCGGCCCCCGAGTGATGTTACAAATATCCAAATGGCCCTCAGCACAAAAAAGGTTCCCCACCCCTGGTGTAATATATAAACGTGCTGAACAGTGGACACCTGATGGCAGGGAACTACAGGACTCTGTGGATAAGTATGACTATCTAAGGGATCGGGTAAAGGAGTAGCAACGACCGCGGTTGGCGGGAGGGTAAAATTGGTGGTTGGCAGGGGGACAAATTAGGTCTGGCCTGATATAGCGGAAGAAACAGTCAGATCGCCATCGCCCTATCCCCTGTATCTTTTCATTCGTGAAGCCTGCCCTTGCTGCCCCAGTTGCCGCGCCGATGCGGAAGGAGTGCGTGCCATAATCTCCAGGTTGTAGGCCCAGGTTGGAAATTGACATTTTGAGCAATGCCAAAAACTGTCGCCGTGAGCGGGGATCCATCTGCATGCTCTAATAAGAATTTGTTGGGAACACTAGACTCTAAAGGCCCAGTCACACACAGAGATAAATCTTTGGCAGATCTGTGGTTGGAGTGAAATCATGATTTTCAATAATTTTTATTGTATTTTAAATTTGAACAAATAAAAACAGAATTAATTTCATTAATAAATTTGTTCGACTACATTATGAATAAGTATACTTACATTAACTATTATATATATATATATATATGGGCATATTACTACAAGGGGACAAATTGGGCACATTACTAACAGAGCAATATGGGCACATTACTACAAGGACACACTATAGGCACATTACTACAATAGGGCACAATACTACAATAGGGCACAATATGAGCACATTACTACAAGGAGGCAATATGGGCACATTACCACAGGGAACAATATGGGTACATTACTACTAGAGCATAATATGGGCACATTACCACAAGGGACAATATGGGCACATTACTACCAGGGGTCAATATGGGCACATTACGACATGGGACAATATGGGCACATTACCACAGAAGACAATTTGGGCACATTACTACAGGATGGGGACATTACTAAAAGATGAGTACCAGGATGGAAATATAACTACAAAATGTTGGCCAAAATTACTCTATGGTGGTAATTGTAAAATTATATTACTTACAAGAAAGGGATAAAATGTAAAAAAAAAAAAAAAAAAAAAAAAAAAAATAATAAAATAAATAAAAATTGATTTTTTTCCCCATAAAAAGTATTTTTAATATATAAAAAAAGTGCACATTTGTTATAATAAACAAGAAAAAAAATGAAATGTTCAAAAAAGGTGATCCAAAAGGTGTATAGAAAAAAGTATGCGATCACTAAAAATGTCACTGGGTTCAGTAAAAGAATGCAGATCCTCAAATTTTTTTTCTATGTGCGGCCCTTATATTCACCCAAATTTGAGACCCCTGGACTAGAAGATCCATAGGTGTACAAATAAAAACACCAACTCGGAACTGGCTCGGAACTGGCTATCTGAAAGATCATCAAGCGGTTTCTCGTACCTCCTAAGGAACTAGAGGAGAGACCGCTATGCCCAACTCACCAAGAGAGGGAGAGTGTGCAGAGGTGGGTGAGGACTCAAGGTGAGGAAACTAAAAGAATGTTCACAAAGGAAGAAAAAGGAGAATAATAAATGAAAGCATCGTCCCACCAACCTAACTGAGGACAGAAGAAAGGTGTTGGAAAGATAAATGAGCAAATACAGAACAGCAACACAACTGCTCTGTCTAGCAGGCAAAATTCCTTAGTTACAGGGCTGGAACGTCTTAGCTAAAATTCACCAAGAAAAGGCGAGTATAAATAGCCCCACCCAAGGTGTTATAGGACAGAAACAAAATAGAAAGATGAGAAACGAATGACTACCAGCAAAGTAAGTGAAGAAAAGCAAAAGTAAGAGAACCATCAGCAGTTGGAAAGACTGACCAGACTTTGGTTCAGTAGAGCAAGAAACTGACAGTGCAGCAAGAGGTCACTGAATCATGTCCTGAAATCAAGGCATGACAATAATTTACACTGAAAGCTATCAGTTAGTGGTATGGGTGGGGTTATTAAGAGCATTCAGAGAACTGGTTCATCTGCAGCAGCTAAAACACTGATTGTATCAAAACTGCAGCAATCAGTCCAGTAAGTGACACATCATTGGAATCTACAAGCTGCTCTCAGATAGGATAGCAAAAATCTTGTGACAGATTCCCAGTATAGATCAAGAACTTCAGTTTGTCAGCTGCTCTCTGGTTCATTTTAGGTGTTCTGTATGGGGCACTTTCCTTTACGTCATCCATATGCCCTAAGAGGGTTTATGTAAAAGGGTTGTTGGTATGAGACAGACACTTTAATGGTTACTTAGCTCATTTGTATGGGCTGAATATTATATTCTTAAAATCGCTTAATATTGTTCACAATTGCTCAGTTTAAACTTCAGATATTATACTACGGCTTTATTTTCTTAAACAGTCTTTGTTTGCCACCTAGAGTGTAATACTTGTTGATATCAGCGTTTGTTTCATCACTGCGGACAGAGGTCACATTTCTGCACAGCTGCATGAAGAATAGTCACAAGATGAGAATAAGGTGGAGAGTGGTGAGTGGGAGATTCGTGATGAGAAATAGGGGAATGCAGAAACCTCCTACATCTTGTCTTCTTTCTTCCATTACTGCATCACTGTAATGTATAGCATTACACTAGAAATATTCACACTGTTTACTGCAGTGAAAATTCCTAGGATGACATTACTTTGTTTCCATGTTAAGTGAAGTGCCTACGTGAATTCCTACAGCCCTGTTCATTTTCCACATGTTGGAGAAATTTCACTGTTTTCTGTAGCCATATATAGGTAAAAAGAGCACTCTGCATGGAAATTAAAAGGATATAAGCTCAATCTAAAATAGTTACACCCAAAATGTAAATGTGGCCATGGATCAACAGTTCCAGCAGTAGTTTGAATGTCTCCATAAACTTCTAATTGGTGTTGAAGCTCCTGGGCTAGAATAATGTCATGAGTGTCTCCTGTCATTAAGAGTCTTGTGACAGGTTTGGGACCAGAGTCTCACATTGCCTTGTGTGCAAGGGTTAATGTAATTTTCCTTGCTAGCAGCTCCTGGTTAGGTCACCTCAGGTGCAGCCAGTAGGTGACCACTCCCATCTCCTTTAAATAGTCACATGATCCATCACCTGATGCCGATAATAGAATTCATTCTGTTTCTGACCATCTTGAAGAAAGGAAGCTCTCTAGGAGCTACTGATAATTTGCTGCTGCAGATTATCCAGCTGTGTCGCCTGCAGCCATGATGTTTGTTGATATATGCTTTTGTCTATGTTCCACTGTCTGTCCTCTTTCCCCTGTGTGCCGTTACTGTAGTGACGACATCTAGTGTTCTCACTGTCCTTCTCACAATACGGGGTGAGTGGAGGAATAGGAAGGGACTAGGCATGTGATGGCGACGAGGGGAAGGACTCATATAGGGATGTTAGGGGAGCTTAGGGACCAGACACAGGTTAGTATCAGGAGGTTTCTCCTCTCCTATACCATCCCTGTTGTATTTCGCTGTGTGCCAGACAGTCATTGGTTTGTGGGCATGTGTCACATGGGGTGCGACACTCGCCAGTCCGAGCTTGACAAATAACTGGATACCAAAAACTCTTAATTTACTCCACTGAGTTTTTATTAAAGAGAACATGTCAGCAGGTTTTAGCAATATAAAGTGAAGGCATAGCCATTATGGCACTGTTATACCGATTATACTGGTACCTTAGGTGTGGCTCTTGTTTAATCAGCGTTTGAAGTTTTCTTTTACTAATATTTCTCTGCATCAGGGCGGGACTGGTGGTAGGGTCTTCTTCTGGTCCTCTTCCCCTCTGCATTCCTCCTGTGTTTGTATTACAATTCACTGATTGATATTATGGTATACCACATCCTCAAAGTTATGGAAATCATAAATTATATGTTGGGACCCCAAGCTGCATATGGTAGCAGGAGGGGCCCATGTCAGATGTGTGGGAAGTACTTTTTAAAGAAAACTTCAAATACTGCAGAGAAAAATGGAAGTAGCACTCACCATCCTTAAATAAAATTCTCATACTTTATTAGTTTAGCCTTAAAAAAATGGACATAATGTTCCTAGCTGCTCCCTTTGTTCTTTTTAAGGAAGAACTAATAAAGTATAAGAATTTTATTTAAGGTCGGTTAGTGCTACTTCCATTTTTCTCTGCATTATTTGAAGATTTCTGAAGTACTGTATATTTTTGAAGTTTAGCACCAATAATCCTTGGAGTTGATGGGGATGTCTTCATACGCATGCAAGTGGTGCCATTTTGTTTTCTCTGAATATTACATATTGTATTGACTCTTTAAAGGAAGACTTGTCACTTGCTAAAAAATGTAGTTAAATACCTTGCAATATTCCTGATGCTCCCCCAATTCTGCTGCCTTTTTCTGTCTTGTGCTGTATTGTAGAGATATTCACATTTGGTTCTTCTAGGACGCACTATATAAAATCTCTATTTTACAGTCTAACTGGCGTTTCATCAGTGTCTTTTCTGGGGGGGGTTTACGCGTTCACCCCACCCTCCCATTTTCCCAGATGATGCCAATCATAGCTAAGCAACTGATCGAGCAATTTATTAGTTTCAGACTGCCTAGCTGTGATTAGAAGCATCTGGGAGGGAGCAGAAAAGTGCACGCCCCCAGAGAAAACTGAGAAAATGCCCAGTTGGACTTTAAAATAGACATTGGAATTGGATATATCCAACATATACAGTTAGGTCCAGAAATATTTGGACAGTGACACAAGTTTTGTTATTTTAGCTGTTTACAAAAACATGTTCACAAATACAATTTTATATATATATATATATATATATATATATATATATATATATATATATATATATATATATATATATATATATATATATATATATATATATATATATATATATAAAATATGGGCTGAAAGTGCACACTCCCAGCTGCAATATGAGAGTTTTCACATCCAAATCGGAGAAAGGGTTTGGGAATCATAGCTCTGTAATGCATAGCCTCCTCTTTTTCAAGGGACCAAAAGTAATTGTACAAGGGACTCTAAGGGCTGCAATTAACTCTGAAGGCGTCTCCCTCGTTAACCTGTAATCAATGAAGTAGTTAAAAGGTCTGGGGTTGATTACAGGTGTGTGATTTTGCATTTGGAAGCTGTTGCTGTGACCAGACAACATGCGGTCTAAGGAACTCTCAATTGAGGTGAAGCAGAACATCCTGAGGCTGAAAAAAAAGAAAAAATCCATCAGAGAGATAGCAGACATGCTTGGAGTATCAAAATCAACAGTTGGGTACATTCTGAGAAAAAAGGAATTGACTGGTGAGCTTGGGAACTCAAAAAGGCCTGGGCGTCCACGGATGACAACAGTGGTGGATGATCGCCGCATACTTTCTTTGGTGAAGAAGAACCCGTTCACAACATCAACTGAAGTCCAGAACACTCTCAGTGAAGTAGGTGTATCTGTCTATAAGTCAACAGTAAAGAGAAGACTCCATGAAAGTAAATACAAAGGGTTCACATCTAGATGCAAACCATTCATCAATTCCAAAAATAGACAGGCCAGAGTTAAATTTGCTGAAAAACACCTCATGAAGCCAGCTCAGTTCTGGAAAAGTATTCTATGGACAGATGAGACAAAGATCAACCTGTACCAGAATGATGGGAAGAAAAAAGTTTGGAGAAGAAAGGGAACGGCACATGATCCAAGGCACACCACATCCTCTGTAAAACATGGTCGAGGCAACGTGATGGCATGGGCATGCATGGCTTTCAATGGCACTGGGTCACTTGTGTTTATTGATGACATAACAGCAGACAAGAGTAGCCGGATGAATTGTGAAGTGTACCGGGATATACTTTCAGCCCAGATTCAGCCAAATGCCGCAAAGTTGATCGGACGGCGCTTCATAGTACAGATGGACAATGACCCCAAGCATACAGCCAAAGCTACCCAGGAGTTCATGAGTGCAAAAAAGTGGAACATTCTGCAATGGCCAAGGCAATCACCAGATCTTAACCCAATTGAGCATGTAGTTCACTTGCTCAAATCCAGACTTAAGATGGAAAGACCCACAAACAAGCAAGACCTGAAGGCTGCGGCTATAAAGGCCTGGCAAAGCATTAAGAAGGAGGAAACCCAGCGTTTGGTGATGTCCATGGGTTCCAGACTTAAGGCAGTGATTGCCTCCAAAGGATTCGCAACAAAATATTGAAAATAAAAATATTTTGTTTGGGTTTGGTTTATTTGTCCAATTACTTTTGACCTCCTAAAATGTGGAGAGTTTGTAAAGAAATGTGTACAATTCCTACAATTTCTATCAGATATTTTTGTTCAAACCTTCAAATTAAACGTTACAATCTGCACTTGAATTCTGTTGTGGAGATTTAATTTCAAATCCAATGTGGTGGCATGCAGAGCCCAACTCGCGAAAATTGTGTCACTGTCCAAATATTTCTGGACCTAACTGTATATATTGGATATATATGTGAATTGGAATATCTCTGCAATGAAGCAACGAAGTGCAGAACAAAAAAAAAAAAAAAGAAGAGCAGCAGAATAAGGGAAGCTCGGGGATTTTTTACAAGGTGCTTAACTCCATTTTTTTTCAAGCACGTGACAAGTCTTCTTTAAGTTACCCTAGTAGGTAATTATGCCACGAGGGAGATATCAGTGATAATGACCAAAAAGGACAGTATTAGTATACGAAGACATGCCTCTTTAGGCCTCCACAAACTGGATACAATGTCAATGGGACCACAGATGTTGGAAATTGGTGATTTGAAGCATTACAATGTGGGCAAGTTCTATCATTTGGGTTAGGAACCACAGCTGCACCTGGTAGTAGGGATGGCCCAAGGCAGACGCCATTAAGAAGTGTGAGAAAACGTTTGTTTTGATATATCAAGCTTCCATCTATACCTGAGATTCCTCCCATTTCTAAAAACGATACTTTAAAATATACAGTACCTAATATAATTCAAGTCTATGGCAGACTGTATTAGCATACTCACAAAAATAACATCTAGAATGTAGTTGACTATATTGTCACAATTTTCCTGCATTTCCATTAAATTAGTGAATGGTTAGAATCACAAATCCATAGACAAGTGGACCATAACTAGACTGTTTTTTGCACATGAGAAAAAAATCACTGATGTCTGCATGAGCGCTTAGGCAGACATTTCCATATGCTCAATAGGCATAAGAATACAATTAGTTTTTTTGTTGCCAACTTGAAATTACTTTATGGTTATTACTCTCACTTGGTTATTCTACAATAAACATAGAAAAGATAGATTTATTGTCTTATCTGCCTGGAATCAAGCATTTATGGTAATTAGTGTAAGAACACTCGATGATGCAGAGTATGGTTCCCCAAATGGGTAGTCTGGATAGTTTATATCACAATGTTCTTGTTATCACCCATACATAGGTTTACTTAAAGAGAGTAGGAGACACTACAGTAGGCAGCAGCCGTTAACTTGTTCAGGAATAGGCCATTTTCGTTTTTTTCTGTACATGCACATTAAAAAGTGTAACATGTTTTCTTGTTCAAATATTCAAATAATTTTTGCACCTTTTTTTGCTTGATGCATAGGGTGTCATAGTGAAGTGATGGCCCAGGGGTACCTCCGGCCGTGTAGTCGTGGCACTGGTACTGAGGCAGACCCCCGGTTCCACCACTTCTTCAACTTCTGGGACTGACTTGAATGTGCAGGGTGTGACGTCTCTCTCTCTGGCCGATGCATAAAGAGTCTTCAGGCAAAAGTTGAGATGCATAAAAACTGACATTTATTCACACAGAAAATAACACTCCGGTCAGCAGATTCCGGCAATATTGGTGGAGCTGGGGACAACCTGCCCAAACGCGCCCTCTGGTGGGGATATGCCCTGGATACTCCTCTTCTCCGGGCTCCCACTCTCCGGTCAAGCACGCACTGGACCCACACCAGCGGAATAGACCCTGAGGTTGCGTCCACCTCCTTTACTCCGGTGTCCCCTGGTGTTCCGCTCACACACTCACACTTGCCGCTCCAGATGTTCACAGCCTGCTGTCCCGGATCCTTCTCCCTCACACACACAGCCCCTTCCCTAGATATCCGGCCGACTCCTCCTTCCCCGGTGGCAACAGCCGTCCCACCCGGCCACTAGGGGGTGCCCTAACACAACACATACATAATAAAAATCAACACTTAATAATCACAATGCCGGGTAAACTATGCTAAACTAGTAGGGGGTAGGCCCACCCACTACATGCCTCCCCTCTTAAAATCCGAGCCTCCCGGCAAGGCTCTCAACTGTAAACACATTAAAACATCAAAACCTTTTTGGGTCAGTCCACGACCACAGCGGCACCAGTTCAGCGGCGCTCCCGGTCTTTAGGGGCGCTTAGTGGCGCAGCAGCGCTCCCGGTCTCTAGGTAGCGCCCGGAGGCTCAATAGCGCTCCCGGTCTTAGATGGGCGCCCGGAGGCTCAATAGCGCTCCCGGTCTTAGATGAGCGGGCAACAGACCCGTAAAACTTTAACATAACTGCTGCCGGTTAAACAGCACCGGACTTAAACAACAGGTGGACAGTGGAGACTTACTCTGGGGGCCAGGCCCGCTTCCATTCCTCTGCTTGAGCCTGGATGTAAGCCCCCAGAGATTGTCCCGGCTGGCGGCGGATTCTTCTGAAGGACACAGGGGCGAAAGGCGGCTCCACTGGCGCAGCTGCTGTAGCTCCTCGCGGCGGTGATGGCGTCGCTGCCCGGGATGGTGGTGGCGCGGGTGGCGACGCGTCTAGCATGATGACCGGCTTGTTGGTAACATTTTGTGTCACCGCTACCACGGATGGAATCTTCTCCGGGTCAGGGGTCGGTTCCGTCTCTGTTTCTGGGGCAGCAGCCATGATGCGCCGGGGACGAGAGGGCTCGGACGGAACCGGTCTGGCATGGCTCCGGCGTCGCTCTTGTTGTTCCTCCCACTCCAGCTCCTCTTGCCACAGTTCCGCTTCCCGGGTGGTTGGCATGCGGTTAACGGCCACTGCAAACAGGCCGCGACTACCCGCGTCCGGCAAAAACTGGACCTTTTCGCCCGGCCAAAGGGTGTGGAGACGTCGGGGCAACCCCTCCACATCCAGGTGGACCCTATTGTAAAAATAGTCATCCCCGGTGCTGATCTCGTGGATGCAGCCGTACCCTTCTTTCTGGTTGAATTTTACCACCACGCCGGTGGTAAACTGCAGGGCCAGCTCCTCTCCGCCCGGACCGGACAGCATCTTCCTGACAAGATTTTCAGCCAGGAGACGTTCCTGTACAGGGTCGAGCTTCGGGGACGGCTCTCTGGGGTGCGGCTCAGCGGGCGGGACGACTACCGGGTCCCAGACGAAGCCACGGTGGTCTTTCTCCAGTCGCTCGGCAAAGTCTTCGGCCGGCTCCGACACGGGGGCAGATGGTGGAGCAGCGGCGTCAAGTTGTGAGGTCTCCCACGATAAGGCTGTAACTCCCGGACGGCTTCCTGATGGAGTAGCATAAACCGCCCGCACTTCAGTGATGGTGCTTCCGGTCTGTGCGTCCCAGGTAGTTTTCCACGACACTTTGTCAGGGCGTGTAGAACCTCCCGGTCCGGTTGGAAGATCCACCAAAGCTGCTTCACTGGCAGGAGCGAACCTGGGTCGGCCCCGGCCTAAGCTGATCAGCGCCATGGTGGTAGCCAATTCCTCCGGTTGTCCAAGTGCTGCCATCTCTAATCGCTGTATAGTAGCAAGCGGCAGAGTCATAACGCAGACTGAGGAAAAAGGAGGCGGGCTTCTGTTTCTTTTCCGAACTCCGCCCACTTTGTATGTTTTCCTCAATGCCCTGGAGCTGGCGCCTCCCCTCTTTGGGCGGAGTACTCCGTACCTCCTCTTCGGCACCGGCCAGCCCCAGGCTCTTCTTTCGGCGCCAACTTTTCGCGCCTTTTCTTCTTCCTGGGCCCGGTCCAACGCTACGGGCCCTGTGTTCTCTTCCCACCAGGGGACTCTTCTTCCATAATCAGGATCCTGTACTTCAGGGACTACCTGATCTTCAGCCTCTTGGGTCCCTGGCAGGAGACTCGGATCCTGCCGACTACGCCACATGAAGTGATGGCCCAGGGGTACCTCCGGCCGTGTAGTCGTGGCACTGGTACTGAGGCAGACCCCCGGTTCCACCACTTCTTCAACTTCTGGGACTGACTTGATGTGACGTCTCTCTCTCCGGCCGATGCATAAAGAGTCTTCAGGCAAAAGTTGAGATGCATAAAAACTGACATTTATTCACACAGAAAATAACACTCCGGTCAGCAGATTCTGGCAATATTGGTGGAGCTGGGGACAACCTGCCCAAACGCGCCCTCTGGTGGGGATATGCCCTGGATACTCCTCTTCTCCGGGCTCCCACTCTCCGGTCAAGCACGCACTGGACCCACACCAGCGGAATAGACCCTGAGGTTGCGTCCACCTCCTTTACTCCGGTGTCCCCTGGTGTTCCGCTCACACACTCACACTTGCCGCTCCAGATGTTCACAGCCTGCTGTCCCGGATCCTTCTCCCTCACACACACAGCCCCTTCCCTAGATATCCGGCCGACTCCTCCTTCCCCGGTGGCAACAGCCGTCCCACCCGGCCACTAGGGGGTGCCCTAACACAACACATACATAATAAAAATCAACACTTTTAATAATCACAATGCCGGGTAAACTATGCTAAACTAGTAGGGGGTAGGCCCACCCACTACAATAGAATCATAGAATGGTAGAGTTGGAAGGGACCTCCTGGGTCATCTGGTCCAACCCCCTGCTTTAAGCAGAATTCACTAAATCATTCCATATCTTTATGTTCTTTTCATACTCATCTTTATCTTCCCACTGATATCGCCCAATAGTAGCAAAAAAACAAACGTATGTGTCGGTTTCTTACATACATCTTTTTAAAGTCACATAGAACCATTGTAATACCTTTTAAAAGTTGCTACCCTGTCCATAAAAAATAATTTTTAGATATTAGATAAATTAAAAAAAATTGTATGTTTTTCCTGCTTTTTATGTATTGATTTGTTTTTTATTTATTTCACCTATTTTTTAATGAAGTCATTAGAGCTATATTTAAATACTTTTTTAACCTGATTCCCCTGTCTAAACAGCACAGCTGACTTAATCTCCTAGAACACTGCAGCTTCTGCTACCTCCATAAACTTACTGTAGTGGGGGAGACAAGAAAGGCGCAATAGGGTTTTACCCGGTTTACAGAGTGAAAGAGGATAAAAACAGTGCACTCACCTGGCCGGGTTGTGCCAGTCACAACCCCTTTATTAGCATGGATGAGCGCTTGGGTGGTTCTGCAGCGGCCCCGTTATAGAGCAGATTTTGAATATGAAGGACTGGAGAAAACGGGTTTATTGCCGCGCTAAAAACCACGAGCATGTATAAGTCAAAATATTCTCTTTATTTAGATCATTCCTACGCGTTTCTGAGGCTCATCTGCCTCCTTCCTCAGGGAAAAAGAATCTTACAGACAGAGAGGATTTATCCTTATAAGGATAAATCCTCTCTGTCTGTAAGATTCTTTTTCCCTGAGGAAGGAGGCAGATGAGCCTCAGAAACGCGTAGGAATGATCTAAATAAAGAGAATATTTTGACTTATACATGCTCGTGGTTTTTAGCGCGGCAATAAACCCGTTTTCTCCAGTCCTTCATATTCAAAACCTCCATAAACTTAGCAATCCCATGATCACTGGGTCTGGAGGAAGAAGCGCCATTAGCACTTCCTACATTTTCTGTACATAGAACTTGTTTAGCACTATGTTCAGGACAATGTAAAAGCCAGAGGTTGTAGTAAACCATCTCTGCCTTCTTAATAAATGAGTATGGCTGTGTCTGACAGCCAACTCCCAATTCATACAGGTGCATCTTCACATGCAGCTGCTCTACTATGTAATCACATTTTAGACTGTCACTGAAGTGTATAACATAGGCCCCCCAAATTTGTTTTTTGTCTAAGGGCAGTCCAGAGGTAGTCAAGCAATGTGCATGGCTGCTATATTCTGCCAGATACTTCTTAAGCAGGCTTTACATGCAACGACATCGCTAACGAGATGTCGTTGGGGTCACGGAATTAGTCACCCACATCTGCCCTAGTTAGTGACGTCGTTGCGTATGAAACGCACGAACGACCGTTAACGATCAAAAATACTCACCATATCGTTGATCGTTGTCCAGTCGTTGTAATCCCGATTATCGTTGCTGCTGCAGGTACGATGTTGTTCGTCATTCCTGCGGCAGCACACATCGCTATGTGTGACACCGCAGGAACGAGGAACATCACCGTACCTGCGGCCGCCCGTAGTGAGGAAGGAGGGGGCTGGGCATGATGTTCGGCTCGCTCATCTCCGCCCCTCCGCTTCTATTGGGTGGCCGCTTAGTGACGCCGCTGTGACACCGAACGAACCGCCCCCCTTACAAAGGAGGCGATTCGCCGGCAACAGCGACGTCGCTAAGCAGGTAAGTACGTGTGACGGGTGTAAGCGATGTTCTGCACCACAGGCAGCAATTTGCCAGTGACGCACAACCGACGGGGGCGGGTGCTTTCACCAGCAACATCGCTAGCGAAGTCGCTGTGTGTAAACCCCCCTTAAGTTTAGGACACTTTTGGTGCACATTTCAGTTAGTCTATTGGATTATCGTAGTCAGACTCCCACGAACTGCATGATAGAACATTGAAAGAAGCAGATGAGTATCTAGTTGACATGTGACCATCTCTATGCAGATTACATACTGCCAGTCATGTGTGCACTCATTCCACTGGGAATACAGGGGAATCATAATTGTGTGCCCAATGCACACTGTCACAATTTCCTAGTCTTCAGTCAGAGTGACTGAAGAGATTTGTCTGGAGCTTGAAAAGATACTTTTGTGCATTGTCTCAGAAGTTCTATCTTGGAAAATAATATTTTCAGCTACCTGATGCCCGATGTGTAATACTTACCCTAATTTAGTGCCTTGTATGGTTCCCAAGGCCATGGCGTTTGGACCTATCCTTCACTTCTCTTTTAGGCTAGGTTCGCACATTGCGTCTTTTTGACGCTGCGTTTTTGGCCACTAAAACGCATCAAAAAACGCATGCGTTTTTGCCGCGTTTTGCATCTCTGCGTTTTGCTGCGTTTTTTAAATGCATTGCATGGGCAGAAAACGCAGAAAAACGCAGGAAAGAACTGACATGTCCATTTTTTTTTTTTAACTCAAAAACGCAGGTAAAAAAAAAACCAGATGTGTGCGGACAGCAAAAATGAAAACTCATAGACTTTGCTGGGGAAGCAAAGTCCTGCAGTTTTGAGGCCAAAAACGCACCCGAAAAACACGCAAAAACGCCACGAAAAACGCACTGTGCGCACATAGCCTTAGATTGCTAGTCAGCTTGTCAGTGTGAATGTATAATGCTGGTGCTGAAAATCTGTGTGTATTTTTGTCTGTGCCTGCCCTGAGCTAATCTCTTGGCTTAGATAGATTCCAAGAATCCCCATGCTCTAATGAAGTTGAAGTTGCGAAATAATCACTTTAAGACCCCAGTATTTTACAAAAAATAGTGCAGCAGATTTATTTGCTTCTCAATACTACATAGTTACTCTAGCCATAAACAAAGTAGGCCTCATTCAGTCATCACTGATTTTTCAAGTAAGCAAAAAAGCAATCTGTGTGTCAGTTTTCATTAATGTTTCACCAGTGATTTTTCACATATGGAAAAATAAAATAAAATACAAATGAAATTCACGATTTTCAGGAACCCATAGATTTGTATTGGCAATTTTGATCAGTGACTCCGAACAAAATCGGACATGCCGCCATCATTGTTTTGCAGCCACATGGTCCGTAAAAAAAACCACAAATATGTGCACAGCCCTATAGACCATCATTGGTACGTATTCTACACATAAATGTCACGCATAGAACACATACAGTCATGGCCAAAAGTCTTCATAGTCTTGAAATTGTTCTAGAAAATTAAATATTTCTCCCGGCAAAAAAAAGAAAAAAAAAAAAAGAAGATATTGGACATAATTTCACACAAAACTCGAATAATGGGCTGACAAAATTGTTGTCACCTGTCATGCTCGTGACTAGCAGCAGTGCTGGCGTCAGCGTCCGACACACCTGGTCAAATGCCAAGGCCCTGGGCTGCCGGGGAGCCCACTCAGTGGCAGGAGTGGCGTAACGCCAATTGCGGCAGTCCATGCTACTCAGGAAGGCCCAATACCCGTGCTGTCACTGCCTCCCCCCCGCCAAGGATCGCACATTCAATTTTATCGACATCGCAGTTGCTGATGCAATTGAAAGCAGAGAGAACCAACATCCAAGCTGCTCCCTGTCACCGCTCCCGGGATCCCCGTCCAGAGCAGCGGTGGTGTCACAACCTCACCACAACCGTGGGTGGCGTCACGGACAATCAATCCCCAAAACCATTCCCCCTTTCACTCACGGGCGAGGAACGCCGCTCGAGTCCCCGGGATCCGGCCCACCGCTCGAGCCACCATTGAGCAGCAGAGCAGCCGGACCCGAGCAGTGGGTGAGCGCAGCGTCCCCTCCTCCGCCCGCGACAACTTGGCATCACGAACAGGATCTTACCGCTCTGCTGTCTGGTAGAGGTGCGCCTTGTGACCGCTGGAGGTGTCCGGCCGAAAATTTTGAGAAGCCGCCATTTTGGGCGCGAAAAGTCCCCGCTCAAGCGTCTCCTCGAGCAGTGGAGGCGCGAAAGCCGAAACCTCGCCCCTGTAGAGGAGGAGCCAGAAAAAGACTAAGGGGGACAGATGGCGTCTGGCCGCATGTAGCCCGCGGCTATAAAAGCAGGGACGCCAGGACCCTGCGGCCATCTTTGTGTTCCTGGAAGAGGCCGCCGCAGCGATGTACCAACCGTCCCGCAGCACCGTAGCCCCCGCGCCCGGGACCGCGGCGTGGGTGGAGGTCCGGACCGCCCAGTTACAACAGCGGCTACAGATCCGGGTGCAGCTCCTCTTAGAGGAGTGGGAGGCCGACATGGCGGAGGTGGTAGCGGCCATACGGAGACGCGAGGAGGAGGGAGTTCTGGAAAGGCGGGTAAGTGACCCACGCCCCTGTACCCCTAGCGGGTCGGTCATCGCGGCCGAGGGGCCCGGTCTACGCCCGCTCGCCAGGCTACCTCCCCCGCTACCCGTGTTGGCTGCCGCATCACTAGGCCCGCTACTGTCACAACCGGTAGCGGTACCCCGCCAATCCGCCCCGGCGGACCGGTCTGCAACAGAAGTCCGTGACCGCCCAGAACCGCGTCCGTGGAAGAAGCCAAAGGCTGAGCCCATTGGTGAAGCTGAACCGGAGGCACCGCCGACCGTGCCTGACCACGTACCGGCCCCGGCAGCCTGTCTCGTGCAGGAGGAGACGGAGGCTCAGCGGGAGAGGATCCCTGTGCCCGTTCCCCACACCTCGGCTGAGGTTGCGCCGGGTCGTCGCTGTAAGGCAGCACCCCAGGCCAAGTCACCGCGGGACCTTCCGCCCATATTGCCAGTGGTGGGCAGCGTCAAGGAGGTCTCACGGGGCCCGACCCGTGCGCAGGGGCCCGCAGTGGCCCTGTATTGGGACAGGGAACCGACACCGCTGGGCCTGGAGATTGCCGAGAGGGAGAGAAGGAAGGCGGAGCTGGTGGCCCGCACGATCCAAGAGAAGGAAAGCCTCCGCCAAGCCACCTTCCGTGTCTGGGGCCCGCTCTATGAAGGGCAAGTGAGGAGGTTCGACGTCCGTCGGGGCTATGGTTTTATATATGAGCCGGGCCTGGAGGCCGAAGTCTTTGTGGCCCGACGGGACGTCAACGCCCATCTACCGGAGGACCACCCGGGCCGCAACCTGATGCCGGGGGATTTGGTCCAATACACCAGGCACTGTGGGGAGAGGGGTTGGTTTGCGCTGGATGCGAAGCTGAGGGGTGGTCAAGAGGCCAGAGTACCAGCTCAGCCCCTTCTTCCGGTCACCACCATGGACCTAAAGTGAAGTCAGCGGTCCTCCGCTGCAAGTTGTCCCCGTTGGGACCACCAGTACAGTTTAGAAGCTTTTGAATGATAATGATCAACTGAAGGAAAGTTTACCTGATTTGCAATTTTGATTGAACCGGTCGTTGCCGGCAACTGTTGTCCCCATAGGGACTGTCTTTGATCCTTGCATAAGGAACTGCTTACGGACAAGCCCGAGAACTTGCAGGGCAACCACAAACTTGTGGAATGTAAATAAAAATGTTTGGCTTGATACCGTGACCGCCTCCGGAGAAGCTGATTTGGAGGATGGGCCTGGAGGAAAGTGATGGCCCAGGCCCACCACTACCGAAACCGGTGGCGATCCTCCGGGGGGTTCAGGGGTTCCCCATGGACGTGGGTCCCCTGAAAAGGACAGAACCCGCTCGGGCAGCCTGGTGATGGACTGGGGTCAAGGGGTGCTGCCCATTTGCTTAGGGGCAGCATCAGGGCCAGGTTGCTTGGCTGGGAGAAGAGCAGAAGCCGTAACCGTTACTTATTAAAAATGTTTGATAACGTTTAAGTACCGTACCTCCCGATGTGGGAAGAATGAAAAAAAATGCTTATGTTTTAAATGTTTTTACCGTTTTATCTTTTACAGTTAAACAAAAATAAAACCGGTGATGGACGGGCAGCCCGCGGACGATCTGCATTTTACTAAGGGGGAATGTGGCGCCCTGGACAAGCCAGGTCGTCACAGGTACTACACCAACACACCCCACACCCCGGCTAGACACACCAAAGTCAAACAAAATCCTTGTTGCCTTCCTCCAGGGGCTGATGTCCACACCAGGGGGTGGACCAAGCGGTTAGTCCCGCCCACCGAGGAGTTCACAGTCCTGGAGGCAGGAAAAGAGTAGAGTTCAGAGGAGTTGAGTTTTGGAGAGGAGTGGAGGAGTAAAGTGTGTGGTAGTAGAGGAGACTGACAGTGTCCGGGTGCGTGGCCCGGGCACATACAGCAAGGTTGGCAGACGATGGTGACCGTCTGCAGGAGAGGCTAATTGGAGCGAACCGTAAGGACCGTGGACGGGCGGTGGCCCGGTGGTACCGGATCGGAGAGCAAAGAGAAGCCAGCACCATCCGGCAGGGCTTACTGACCCCGACCAGGCTAGGAGTCGCCGTTAAACTGGTCAAATCCGTTAGCGAAGGGAACCTCCGGGGTTTCCCAGCAGTCAAGACCCGATTGAAGGCAACAGCTCACACCGTAGAGGGAAACGGTCACCACCAAGGCTACAGTTCCCAGGGCCAGAGCCTGCGGGCAAAAGGGGCTCCCTCAGCCTCCATCACAAGATGGGGAGCGGGTTACCGGTGGGAAGCCATTGGAACTGTAAACACAACATAGGTGCAGAGATAGGCAGTCACCATCAACCTGCCGGGAGTAGAAACACCGCAGCCGTCTGTGGGACCCGTCCATCCAGCCGTTTGTTTGACCAGAGACTCCGTTTGAATTACTGGCTGAGTGAGTACCACCGTGCCGTGCAGCACCGCGCTGCCCCCGCGACCCTGCACCTCACCAGGCCCCGTAACCCGCCTGCCATCCATCCCTACCCCTCACCGGGCCCCGGGACAACCAATCCCCCTACCCACGGAGGGGAGAACCAACATCCAAGTTGCTCCCTGACACCGCTCCCGGGATCCCCGTCCAGAGCAGCGGTGGTGTCACAACCTCACCACAACCATGGGTGGCATCACGGACAATCAATCCCGAGGAACGCCGCTCGAATCCCCGGGATCCGGCCCACCGCTCGAGCCACCACCGAGCAGCAGCAGAGCAGCCGAACCAGAGCAGTGGGTGAGCGCAGCATCCCCTAATCCGCCCGCGACATATTAATTATGGCCAGACGACTATGGAGGTGCATTAAATGATATGGAGGCTGTATACTACATGAATGTGCCTAATGCTATCTGGGTCTGCATTGTGCTATATGGGGCAGTATACTACATGAGGGTGCCTAATGCTATCTGAGTCTACATTGTACTTTATGGGGGCTGTATACTACATGAAGTTGCACAATGCTATCTGGGTCTGCATTGTTCTATATGGGGGCTGTATACTACATGTGGGTGCATAATGCTATGCGGGTCTGCATTGTGCTATATGGGGGTTGTATACTACATTAGGGTGCATAATGCTATATAGGGCTGTATTGTACTATATGGAGCTGCATAGTGCTATATGTGGGCTGTATACTACACGAGAGTGCATAATGCTATATGGGGCTGCATTGTGCTATATGGTGGCTGCTTAATGTTATATGGGGGTTTCATAGTGCTATATGGGGACTGCATAGTGCTATATGGGGACTGCATAATACTATATGGAGGACTATGGGGGCTTCATAACACAATCTGGAGGAATATGGGGGCTGCATACTACTATAGCCCTGGCAAAACCAGGGTGTCACAGAAGTCTGCATCCATGTTTTTGGTGCAGATCTCACACACCCTTGGGGAGTTTCCCACACAAAACACACACTAGCCAATCAGGCCCCACTCACCCCCTCCCCAGGAAAACGGGAGGGGGGGAAAAGAGGACCTTAGAAAGAGCAGAGCGTGTGCTGAAGTGAGTCTGCAGAAGGAGAGAAGTCTGGAAGCAGCCCCTGTGTGGGGCTGGGGAAAGTGGTAGTCAGGGCCTCAGGAATAGGCCAGCCGCTTGTGGGACCCGAAGTGGACCGGGAGAGGTTAGTGGCTCCCCCTGGTGCCAGCTGTCGGGACCCAGTCTGGACCAGTTTGCAAAGCAGTCACAGACCTCGGGCAGGAAAAGAGCACCTGAATTACACACACGGGTGTGGGACCAGTCCTCACAGCATCACAGCAGCCGGCCGTGGGCACCAGTTGCCAGCAACTTGGTTAATTCCTGGACTCGTGTCAGTTATTGCTTTATACTGCGAGTACTCCTGCACCACCCGGTCCAAGCCGAGGACTGCACCTGTCACTCCCCAAACCACCACTCCCAATTGGGCCCCGGGACTACAACTCCCCTACACGTGGAGGGGATCCCACCTTGCTGCCCCACACCATCAGTCCCGGGCACGGTCCCCAGAGGCAGCGGCGGTGCCACCACCTTATCACCGCAACCCACGGGTGGCCTCACAGACAATTCCCCCTACCTGATCCCCCTTTTATTGTGGAGCCTGGAATCACAGACCGGGTCACGCCACCGGGATACCAGCAGAAGTGACCCCTTGGCCCGGTTCTGAGTACCCCCATCCCTGGGCGACAAATTGGCGTCACGAACATGATCGAACCAGTCCACTTACCAGTGGAAGTGCGCCTTGAAGTCCCAGTCAGCGGCGTCCCGCTGAAAAATCTGAAGATCCGCCATCTTGGGCGCGAAAAATTCCCACCTTCACCATCTTCCCCGAGAGAAAGGGCATGAAGGTGAAGCCCCACCCCCTAGGAACAGAGCGGCGCTGCAGAAAGCAAGCGGAGTGCCCGAAAAGACCAAGGGGGGGCGGGTGAAGATTGCCTGTCATGTACCCAGGACTGTAAAGGTAGGGACACCAGGACTTTGCCTAATCCCGTCCCTGTACAAGCGAGCCGTAACCCCGATGACATCTCACCCGGCTCCGTCAGTCCCCCCGGCCGCAACGGAGGCGGCACGCGATTGGAAGTCTGCCCCAGATGCGGCGCCAGCCGCTCCCAGGCACCCCGTTCCGGCTGTGGAGCAGCCGGAGTGCACCTGCAGAGAGGAGGAGCAGGCCAGTGAGAGATGGAGCCCTCGGCAGCTAGCGAGGCCGGTTGTAGCCGGCGCTGAGGGCATCCGAGTGGGCCTGGCTCTTACGCAGTAGGCGGAGCATGGGACCCGTGCCCCGTACTGGGAGCGGTGGCGGCAGCAGCGACGGTAGCGGAACATGGACGGCTACCCGCAAGTTAAAAAGTTGACTGTTTTATGGACTGTCACCCTGTTGAGCGTCCTCAAGTTCCTGGAGGAGGCCATCTGCACCGCAGGTGGGGGGGTGGCAGAACAGTTTAAAGTTTTAGTAAACGTACCACCCGATGTGGGAAGATGTGTCGCGGGCGGAGGAGGGGACGCTGTGCTCACCCACTGCTCGGGTCCGGCTGCTGCTGCTCGGTGGTGGCTCGAGCAGTGGGCCGGATCCCAGGGACTCGAGCGGCGTTCCTCGCCCGTGAGTGAAAGGGGGTGGTTTGGGTTTAGGGATATTGTCCGTGACGCCACCCACGGTTGTGGTGAGATTGGTGACACCACCGCTGCTCTGGACGGGGATCCCGGGAGCGATGACAGGGAGCAGCTTGGATGTTGGTTCTCCCCTCCGTGGGTATGGGGGTTGATTGTCCCGGGGCCCGGTGAGGGATGTAGGGATGTATGGAAGGCGGGTTACGGGGCCTGGTGAGGTGCAGGTTCGCGGGGGCAGCGCTGTGCCACACGGTACGGTGGTACTCAGCCAATGACGAATGCAAAGTCTCCGGTAAAACAAACGGCTGGATGGACGGGTCCCACAGACGGCTGCGGTGTTTCTCCTCCCGGCAGGATGATGGTGACTGCCTTTCCCTGCACCAGTGTTGTGTTACGGTTCCAATGTCTTCCCACCAGTAACCCGCTCCCCAGCTTGGATGGAGGCTGAGGGAGCCCGCAGGCTCTGGCCCTGGGAACTGTAGCCTTGGCGGTGACTGTTTCCCTCTACGGTTTGAGCGGTTGCCTTCAATCGGGTCTTGACTACTGGGAAACCCCGGAGGTTCCCTTCGCTAACGGATTTGACCAGTTTAATGGCGACTCCTAGCCTTGTCGGGGTCCGTAAGCCCTGCCGGATGGTGCTGGCTTCTCTTTACTCTCCGATCCGGTACCGCCGGGCCACCGCCCGTCCACGGTCCTTACGGTTCGCTCCAATTAGCCTCTCCTGCAGACGGTCACCACCGTCTGCCAACCTTGCTGTACCGTCCAGGCCACACACCCGGACGCCGTCAGACTGCTCCTCTACCACTTTACTTCCTCACTCCTCAAACTTCAAAACTGATCTGTCTACTTTTCCCACCTCCAGGACTGTGAACTCCTCGGAGGGCGGGACCAACCGCCTGGCCCACCCCCTGGTGTCGACATCCGCCCCTGGAGGAAGGCAACAAGGATTTTGTGTTAGGCTTCAGTGTGCCTAACCGGGGTGTAGGGTGTGTTGGTGTAGTTCTGTGACGACCTGGCTTGTCCAGGGCGCCACAGATGCATGTTTGTAATGTTTTAATTTTTTTTTAACGGGAAAAAGAAAAGTTAACGCTGGTCGCTGGGCAGCCCATGGATGGTCTGCATTAAACCAAGGGGGTGTGGCAGGACCTCTGGCAGGAAAAGAGCACCTGAATTACACACACGGGTGTGGGACCCGTCCTCACAGCAGCTGGCCGTGGGCACCAGTTACCAGCAACTTGGTTAATTCCTGGACTCGTGTCAGTTATTGCTTTATACTGTGAGAACTCCTGCACCACCCGGTCCAAGCCGAGGACTGCACCCGTCACTCCCCAAACCACCACTCCAAATTGGGCCCCGGGACTACAACTCCCCTACCCGTGGAGGGGATCCCACCTTGCTGCCCCACACCATCAGTCCCGGGTACGGTCCCCAGAGGCAGCGGCGGTGCCACCACCTTATCACCGCAACCCACGGGTGGAGTCACGGACAATTCCCCCTACCTGATCCCCCTTTTATTGTGAAGCCTGGGATCACAGACCGGGTCACGCCACCGGGATACCTGCAGAAGTGACCCCTTGGCCCGGTTCAGAGTACTCCCTATCCCTGGGCGACACAGTTGTATGTCCGCTCCACCACGGTGCTGTATACCCTCTCAGAGCTGTATGTCCGCCCACCCCAGAGCTGTATGTCCCGTCCCCCCTCCAGTGCCGTATACCCCCAGAGCTGCATGTCACCCCCCACCCCAGAGTCACTGCCCCCCTCTAAAGCTGTATGCCCCCCATTGCTGTATACCCCTTTCTTCAGTAATATGTATGCCCCCCAGTAATGTGAATGTCCTCAGCTTCTCTTGTGATGTATATACAGCAGTGTCAGTGTGCGCTCTGTGCGGCCATGTCTGTTAGTGACGGCCACCAATCAGCGCAGCACAGCCACATGCCCAGGAGGAGCTGGATGCAGTCAAGTGGGGGAGGTGAATGAGGCTATTACTGGCTTCCCAATATTAGAAATCTCTCTAATGTGCCTGTGTGTGCATGTATGATGTATATATCTATGTATGTCAATGTATATGACTGTATAGATTTGTCTATTTATATGTGTTTTTGTGAATTTCTCTTTAAATATGTATATATCTGTGCATGTCTATGTGTAGAAGGGGCCCACTGAGACTCTTTCGCCCAGGGCCCAAAAAATCCTGGAGCCGGCCCTGACTAGCAGGGTTTACTTAGTACCTGGAAAACCCCCACAGAAGATTTTACAACACACGAACACAGGGGTCATAATATAGTGGAGGTCCCTGACGCTAGGAGAGGAGTGAGGGGGCACCTCCTGAATTCACCTTAAGCTGACTCCTGAGCTCCTTAGCATCCCTATACAGGTTCTTGCAATCTGTCGCTGAGCTGAATACCTTAAGCCCTCAGCTAGCCCTACACGTATCCTCGTTAGTGAGCAGGCCAACGAGATCACTGGACTCGCCACTACAATACAGTAACACAAGGGTAAGAATACATACAGGGGAAATAGACATGCAAGGAAAAAACACTCCAAGCAGCAAACCCCTGCTACACACAACACAACAAACCTCTTCCAGAGCAGGCTCCTTCCAAAGTGGACTACATAGAAATAAGGGATTCAGTTTCTATTACAGGCAGCATGTGATCAGATCACATGACTTAAATAGGGAAGGGGAGTGATTCCAAAAAGCCACACTTGAGATTGGCAGCTACAGCTGGCAGTCAGGCAAGAAAGAGTGCTTAACCCTTACAGCACCGTAAGCAAGCAGATATTAGCAAATAACTGTAGTCAACCTGCCAGCAGCAAGGCGCTGTGACCTTCTGACACTAGATTCACTGGAGGTCTCCACCGAGTGAGATAGGGCTCACTCACACTTGCGCTATTTTGACGCAAACGGAATCCGTCACTAATGTAGTACAGTTCATTTATTTACAGTGGAAGCACGACATCATGTGGACACAAGCGGGTACTGCATGACACACACACGCGCCATAGTAACGCGCTTCCACTGTAAATAAATGAACTGTACTACATTAGTGACGGATCCCGTTTGCGTCAAAATAGCACAAGTGTGAAACTAGCCTTACACTCACAACATCACCTTTCCAAAATTGTGGGTAAACAACTTTGTTTCAAGACCGTGATATTCATTCAAACTCACCTGTGGCAAGTAACGGGTGTAGATAATATGAAAATAACACCTGAACCCAGATAAAAAGGGGAGAAATGACTTGAATCTTTGCTTCGCGTGTCTGCTTGCAAGGCCCCACTCACACTTGCGCTATTTTGACGCAAACGTAATCCGTCAGTAATGTAGTACAGTTCATTTATTTACAGTGGAAGTGCGACACCACGTGGACACAAGCGGGTACTGCATGACACACACACTTGGCATATTAACGCACTTCCACTGTAAATAAATGAACTGTACTACATTACTGACGGATTCCATTTGCGTCAAAATAGCGCAAGTGTGAGTGGGGCCTAACAATGGTGAAGAGATGCTGTGAGTTGTTAAGGACATACTGGGAGTTGTTCATGGAATCCAAATTACATTACAATTGATGTATCATGCACTGATGGTGGTTCTGGTGATGTATTCCTGTACTTATGAGGGTCTTCATGCTGTGTTTCTGTGCTGATGGTAGTTCTGATGATAAATTTCTGTACTGCTGGTTGTTCTGGTGATGATTTTCTGTACTGCTGGTGGTTGTGATGATGAATTTCAGCACTGCAGGTGGTTCTTGTGATTAATTTTTGTACTGCTAGGGTTCTGGTGAGGACTTTCTGTACTGTTGAGGGTTCCGGAATGTATTCTGTACTGATGAGGGTTGGGATACTGTGTTTCTCTACTACTGGGGGTTATAGTTACATGATTCTGTACTGCTGTGAGAATTCAGAAGCCTGCGGTCACCTAGCATGACTGCAGACTTTCATCTCAAATGTGGACCATCCCTTTAATTATAAAGTTAAACAGTGTAGCATGCCCAGTCATAACAGCGTGTGATATGCTCACTGTCAGCATTCAGCTCTGCTTGCTGGTTAAATCAGTCCTCACGTGCCCACTACACTCATATGCGATTTTCATACTTATTGTCATGTGACAACTATCTTTTCTTCCTGCTTCTTTCACTTTTTCACTGAACATTGAGAGAAATATGAAGAGCAGCTCATCGGCATGTGACTGTAAGTGTGCAAATCACATATGAATGATTGGTCACATGACGACTACTCAAACTGAATGTGGGAGGGCGCCAAACTGAATTCTTGCCCCAGATCAGGGTCAGCTTAGGGTCAGGCGTGGAACCTATCTAGAGCAGTGAGTGACTCAAGGGCCCAGCGGTAGGCTTGGTCAGGAGTCACCATCTCCCCCTTCTCTAGACAAAAGTTTCCCTTCCTGCCTGCCATTTGCTTGGTACTTTACCATACCTAGCATGACATTAGTATTTGTTATTAGTTATTATTAGTGATAGTTGACATTAATAATTAGACTCTCTTCTTTAACACTAGATGAGATGACTCAAGTGCGCTGATCTGTGTTGATGAAACATCCTTTGCTTTTGGACCATTGCACTTTCAAGAGCACAAATGTTACAGTATTGTAAAAAGGTACAATACCATAACAATAAAGAGATTTTCCAACTCTTTAGAAAATTTCATTGCATCATTACATTTAATTAAAGGGTTCTTCTAATCCTATGTGCTCAAGACTTTATCTCTACTCTGTTTTCTGAATTCCTTGATGTCGGGGGCATTGTACTGTAAAGTGCCAGGGAGGGACAGTTGTGGGCGAGGGTTGTAGTCCTCAACCCAGCCTTGCACAGTACAGACACAGGGGGCAGAGTAGTGTAAGACATGGGTGTGGAGGTGGTACCTGCCTGTGTGGTGCCCCTGCGGCTCCAGTTGCCTCAGAGTATTGCACCTTAATTAAAGTTCAGTATTCGCCTCGGTTAAGAAGGGGGTTAATCTCCGGTGTTCCACAATCAGACTTTACACACAGTCAGGAGCCTTCCCACTGGGGGGATGGCACAGGGTAGATAGGGGGTGGCCATCACGGTGCATGGGACTTTCCTGGTCACTGAAGCCAGCTACCTGGGGGGCAAGTTCTACTTGGGGTAGAAGTAGGAGCAACTTACACGATCTTCAGTCAGTTTACCCGGGACTTCAGTTTTGGCTAAACGACACCACCACCTTCTTCCTTTTTCTTCTTTCACAGGGCCTGTGGCTTGGAGTCGAACGCTCAGCCCAGGTTACTCACTGCTGGAGGGGCAACTCTTAAAAAGGACAATTTCCAAACACCGGTGGCTATTTCCAACTTATCCAAGGTCAACGGGGCCCATCATTGCGGGTTGCCAGATCACAGCAGCGTTGTGCTAAAGCCACTGTGAATACTGCCAATTACACCAGTGAGAGTGAGAGCCAAGGAACAGACTGTGGGTGAGAGCTCCATTGATGGACTGCAGCTCCACATGCTGGAATTGATGAAAGGTATGGCTACCTTGACCAAAGCGGTGCAATCCAAGCAAGTGACTCAGCCACCTATAACCATTGAACTGGCTTCCAGTGTTGATGACCTCCCCTGGTGGTGACGCGGGAGAGCCCTGCTGCCACAAATTCCTGATCGTTATGATGCTGATGGGCAGCCGATCTGCCAGTGCTGTGACAAAGTTGGACACTTTGCCCGTGGATGTCCTTTGAGTGCCCAGAGCCAGGGGCCAAGCCCTCTGGCACCACCACCAGTAGCCAAGCAAGAATAATTGTTTTCATATGCAAATGTTGATATTTTATTGCATGATGATACTGCTGATCGGTAACTGTTAGAAATATTTGAAACTGTTTATTGATTGAGCCTCCCATAAAGGGAAGAATGTTTGCCTGTTAAATTGCATATTGAAAAATTGCAGTGTACTAACTTTGTTTGCTTGCAGCCCGGGAGTGCTGCCATTTGCTGTGGGAGAATGTGGTGCCCCTGCGGCTCTAGTCACCACAGAGTATTGCACATTAATTAAAGTGCGGTATTCGCTTCGGGTAAGGAGGGGGTTCACCGGTGCTCCACATTCACACTTTACACACAGTCAGGAGCCTTCTCCCCGGGGGGGATGACCCAAGGTAGATAGGGGGGTGGCTATCACATTGCATGGGACTTTCCCGGTCACTAAAGCCAGCCACCTGGGGGGCGGGTTCCACTTGGGGTAGAAGTAGAAGCAACTTACACAATTTTCAGTCAGTCTACCCGGGACGTCAGTTCTGGCGACACTACACCACCACCTTCTTTCCTTTTCTTCTTTCATGGGGCCTGTGGCTTGGAGCGGAACGCTCAGCCTGGGTTCCTCACTACTGCAGGGGCAACTCTTAAAAAGGACAAATTTCCAAATACTGGTGGCTATTTCCAACTTATCCGAGGTTGACGGGGCCCATCACAGTGGGTGACCGACACTACCCGGGCGCACGGCATAACAGTGAGTAAAACAACCCTGGATACGCAGCAACCGACTCGGACTCTTATTACCGGCACCGGTGCTCCGCGCCTAAGTGCCAACGGCCCCCGCCACCACTACAGCCCTCATCATCCTCCCCAGAACCGCTCCACCTTTGGGGAGCGAAACCATCTTTGTTGCTATTACTATCTGCCCCAGAGGACAGGGACAGCAGCAGCGGCTAATCCCTGGCCGCATACCGCAGGTGGCGTCACGACAACAACCTCCACCATCACCTTTTTCCACCCATCCTCCTCTGTGTACACCACGGGATCACGAAACCGGGCAGGGCCACCCGTGACATCCTCTGATCCTCACCGGCCCGGTGACGAGTATTCTCCCCCCAATCCCCTGGGGTGTTACACCTGCAGCTTCGCTTGGGTCTTCGTCCAGCTTCTCAGGATCCCATTCACTACAATAAGCATCGCACACTGCACCGTCAGTAATGAGTCCACCACTAGTTAGAACTCTCAAAACTTTACTGAACTTTCTTCTGGCACACAGCTTCCATTTCTTAAAGGCAGTTTTTACATCAAGATCTTTTACAGGCTTTCCTTTAATTGCAGAACCCAGCTTCCCAGCTACGGCCACCACGAAGCAATTTATTCTTTCCTTTCTGACCCAATCACTAAGCATGATGGCTGGTCTGACGGCTCCGCTCTTTAACAATGGAAGGACCCCTACTGAAGGTCCTGCCGCTGTGCTAGTGTTCTCACAGGTAGCTGCCGGCCTATGAAAGGGATGCTCTCCTCCTTTTCTCTCTTTACTGGAATTATGCTCATTAGCTGAGAGGCTCACACTCCACTTCAGTCTCCTTTACGCCTTCTTCCTTCGGTCTTTTCTTTTATGTCTGTCTTCTCGATATACCACACGACTCCACTCTGCTACATCTGACCCTGCAGGTCCTTTGTCTTCTTCTTGTCACTACTCCCTATCTCTCACTAACTGCCTTGTACCAGGAAGCTTTTTCCCTATATCTCCTCTGTGCTGAGGACTATCCTCCCCCTTTTAACCCATGCCATCCTGTCACTCCCTACACGCTGCCTTACGCTGAGGGACCAGGGACCCAGTGACACCTATTGGTGGCCAGCTAAATTACACAGGGGAATACACATTACATACAGTTCATTACTATAACATTTCACAAAAACACATCAATTTATCATCACATTCTAAAACGTTCTTCTAGGGCGGCAGGGCACTGGACATCCTCTTACAGTACTTCTAAAGATTGACCAGTGGTATGGCTGCACCACTAGTCCAAAGTGAGCGCTCTCCTATGCTGCTAAAATGGCGCTGAAGAAAATGAAATCTTCCTCCAACATATCTTTTGGCTTTAGAAACAAGATCATATAACATTACTTCGTGAATCAAATCTTTTTCGGAGAGTAAATTGAGGTTTATCAACCATTTTATATTTTAGTCATTTTACTGAGCTGAATGCTATGCTTCACGGACCTGAATATGGCCCAATTACACTTCCTATAGACAAATGGTGATTGTTGTAGAAAAGGAATGAGTTTCCAAAGAAAAATGTTAGACTCGCAGTCGGATTAACGGTGCCCTTTTTATTCTCCTGTGAGCAGCAACAGAAATCATTGTACAGTACATTTGGAAATGGCAAATTACTTCAAAAAGTATATTTATTTTTCTTTTGAGAGCTGGAAAAAATAAGACATTTTATGACATGGAGAAGCAAAAACATGCCCATTAAATAAGAAAGAGTAGAAAATAATCCAAAATACAGAATGTGCTGCCATGTTGGCTTTACACTGACTAATCTGCTGATTATTAAATCCCGAGGTTTATAACTATGACTGAATCTTGCTCTCTATTCAATAGTATCCATGCCCTCAGGAAAAAGGAGAAAGTATATTATCACTCTTCATTCGTGTCTTCCTTTTGTATGGTGCTGAGCTGTGAAGTATCAGGACAACGCTGGAATATCTATGGAAATAATTTATGGAGAAGGGACCAACAAGCACAAGGAGGGGCAACACAGCAGTGGGTGTAATATATAGGGGCACAGCAGGGATAAAACATTTAGTAAAAGGACGAAAAGCCAGCTTGACGGTGAGAGGATAAAACAGAAATTAACTGAAAGTCCATCCAATATGTAAAATACAGACATCAATGTCAGTAGAAAAATTAAAAAAGAAGTACGCGTCTCGAAGGATAAACAGCATATTTCCCTGCACATGATGGCTGATTTCATCATCCATCATGCGCCTCTAATAGCTGCAGGTGGATCGGAAATCAGAGATCCGCCCACAGCTGTGAACCAGTTAAATTGTGCTGTCATTGTGGGACAGTGGCATTTAACATGCGCTAGCAAGAGGGCACGTCATTCTCTGCTCCCATCAGAGCGCCCATAACATCATCACAGGGCGTCAATAGGTTGTCATCACAGCCAGGGGTCAGCTGATGACCCGTGTTTCATTGCAGTCCTCCTGTGAACAGCGGCTGCGAGCTGGCATTCATAGGAAATCATGATTTCTGCTATACAGAGCGCTACGGTTTATAGCACAAGCGATCAGGTGATTGTAGCTTTGTCTCCTAAAAGGCCTAGTAAATACAATAAAAAGTTAAAAAAAAGGTTTTTAAAGTATGAAAAAATAATAATAATAAACACAAATGTTCAAATTACCCCCTTCCCTTTTACCCCTTTGAAAATAAAGCAATAAAACAATTAAAAATACACATTTAAAATCACTGAGTTCAGACATGTTTGATATATGAAAAAAACAAAATAAATTAATCTGATCTGTAAACAGCATGATGGGAAAAAAAAATGCAGAATTGCGGGATTTTTTGGTTGCCACAACAACAACAATTGTATCTACCCCACAATGGTATCAGTAAAAATGTCAGCTCAAAGCACAAACTATAAGTAATTACACAGCCACGGATCCAGAAAAATAAAAAAATTCCTGGTCTCGGAAAATGGAGATAAAATTAAAGAAAAAAATTCTTATAAAATTTCTGATATTTTTTTCATGGCTCAAATGAAAAAACAAACCATGCATGTTTGGTATCTCCAAAAAACAATTGTGAAATTGCATTTTTTTTTTTTTTGCAATATCACCACATCTGGAATTTCTTTTTCTGTTTTCCAGTACACACTATATGGTGTCATTCAAAAAAGCAAGCCCTCATATAGCAATATTGATGGAAGAATAAAAAGGTTATGGCTCTTGAAAAAATACGAGGAAAAAACAAAAAAAAAACAAAAACGGAAAATCTCCATGGCTTGCATCTAACTGGAGCTTCCGTATAAAAATATTTTATAATACAAATTTCCTTTGAAAACTATTTTGGTACCTTTACATGTTAGACATTTATATGTGCCTTTTAGCCTTTTATGAACTGGGTTGTTTGCTTCAATATCATGTGGACTGTGACTGTATTTTCACCCACAGACTGGTCACATACTGTAAAGCGGGCTTTACACGCTATGATATTTCTAGCAATTGCTAGCGATATCGTACGCAAAAGCACCCGCCCCCGTCGTGCATGCGATATCATGTGATAGCTGCCGCAGCGAACATTATCGCTACTGCAGCGTCACACGCACTTACCTGGTCGGCGTCGCCGCTGTGACTGCCGAACAATCCCTCCCTCAAGGAAGAGGTGCGTTCGGCGTCACCGCGACGTCACTAAGCGGCCGGCCAATCAAAGCGGAGGGGCGGAGATGAGCGGGATGAACATCCCGCCCACATCCTTCCTTCGTCATTGCGGGCGGGACGCAAGTAAGGTGAGGTTCCTCGCTCCTGTGGTGTCACACACAGCGATGTGTGCTGCCGCAGGAATGAGGAACAACATCTATAAACAACAAATTAACAATTTTTGGTTTTAGGACGACCCCTCCATGGTGAACGATTTTCACCACTTTGGAGGACGTTTAATGTCGCTTGTAAGTGTTACACGCTGCGATATCGTTAAAGACGCCGGATGTGCGTCACTAACGACGTGACCCCGACGATAAAACATTAACGATATCGTAACGTGTAGAGCCCCCTTAAGTTATAAGCACTGGCACCCTAAGAGGAACACATCTCCATAACAGAAGCTACTAACATGCAAACTGTATTAATATTAAACACGGTCAATGTTACATGTCTTTTGTCCTTACGTAGTTTTAGATTAGTCTCTAACAAAAAAATCAGCACTTAGAGGCCAACACAAATATATACTGTACCATATAAAAGATGCTGGAGGCCGATAACTGTAAATAGACCGGAGATACCATTGTGCATTCATTCTACAATTGAATTAGAAAGAATATGCCAACTCTTTCCCCTTCTGACGGGGCCAAGTATAGGAATATTTTTAGCTTGTAGGATGTTAAGCAACAAATGCCAAAAGGTAGAATTTCACAATTTCCCTGGAAAACTCACACACCATTTTATTACATTTGTTTTCTTTAAGTAAAGGCCAGAGACTAAAGAATTCGCAGACAACTTTCCGAATGGTGTTTATATAACCCCTTAGGCCCCGTGCACACAGAGTATTTGGTGAGTTTTTTTATCCCAGTGTTTCAAAGCCAAAATCAGGAGTGGGTAAAAAAAAATGCAGAAGTGGTGCCCTTATTTCTATTATACTTTTCCTCTGATTATTCCAATCCTGATTTCGGCTACAAATACTGAGGTAAAAACTCACCAAATACTCATGGCCTTAAAGGGGAATTGCCATCTCCAAGATCCTACCCCAATATGAGGTTGGCGTAATAATAATAATATTATCCCATACCTCCACTGTAGTATAGTTCTCCTGATTAGCCATGTCTCTTATCCCATGTTAATAATAACAATGGCGGACATGAAGTATCAGTACCAAAGAATTACAAATGAAAAAAAGGGGTAGCAAAAATATGAAATTTTATTATTACAATACAAGTATACAAAATCAGTTATATAGACATAAAATGTGTTGTAACAGGAATGAGGTAAAAAAAGAGGGGGGGAGATTATCACAATGGTGTTGGCGGATTATAATGAGGGCAATCTGGGCTACAGCCCGGGGCCCGAGACTCCAGGGGGCCTATGCTCCGAACAGTAAATTGCCCACATTATCCAGAAGAAACATTTTTAAGCTGCTGTGTCCGCCCGCACTGCAGCACATCGGCAGGATAAGGGCCACCAATGCCGCCATCAGGGAATTACAAACGTGACTCTTGTAAAGGGCCCCAGGAGCAGAAGCCAGGAGGGGGCGGGGCCGCTGACAGCCCGGGCCCCTCCCCTTTCATTCCTTTGCTCACCGGGCCCCAGAGGTCAGGAGCACCGTCAGGGCAATGAGGGGGCCCGGGTCACTCATAGAGAGCTGTCCTCTCTCTTCCTGCACTCATCTATGTGATCGGTGCAGAGTAAACAGGAAATGTACTGGAGCAGAACGGAGGCTGAGAAGGTGAAGGACCTTGCCTGATCACATGACTTGAGAACTGACAGGTCCTGTCGCTGTTCAGCTACTTCCGTGCAGCTCCCAGTGTCTCCTTCTCCGCACTTGATCAGGTAGGTACTGTGTGGTAATGTAGTGTGTGTAATGAGATGTGCCTGTTGTAGAGCTGTGTGTGTATATGTGCATGTAGTCTGTCTGTCTGTTTCCCTGGCTGGCAGGCTCTGTCTGTCTTTCCCTGGCTGGCAGGCTCTGTCTGCATCTGTCTTTCCCTGGCTGGCAGGCTCTGTCTGCATCTGTCTTTCCCTGGCTGGCAGGCTCTGTCTGCATCTGTCTTTTCCTGGCTGGCAGGCTCTGTCTGCATCTGTCTTTCCCTGGCTGGCAGGCTCTGTCTGCATCTGTCTTTCCCTGGCTGGCAGGCTCTGTCTGCATCTGTCTTTTCCTGGCTGGCAGGCTCTGTCTGCATCTGTCTTTCCCTGGCTGGCAGGCTCTGTCTGCATCTGTCTTTCCCTGGCTGGCAGGCTCTGTCTGTATCTGTCTTTCCCTGGCTGGCAGGCTCTGTCTGTGTCTGTCTTTCCCTGGCTGGCAGGCTCTCTCTGTCTGTCTTTCCCTGGCTGGCAGGCTCTCTCTGTCTTTCTCTGGCTGGCAGGCTCTCTCTGTCTGTCTTTCCCTGGCTGGCAGGCTCTCTTTGTCTGTCTTTCCCTGGCTGGCTGTCTCTGTCTTTCCCTGGCTGGTAGTTTCTGTCTGTCCCTGGCTGGCAGTCTCTGTGTCTTTGGCTGGCAGTCTCTGTCTGTCTGTTTTTCCCTGGCTGGCAGTCTCTGTCTGTCTGTCTTTCCCTGGCTGGCTGTCTCTGTCTGTCTGTCTTTCCCTGGCTGGCTGTCTCTGTCTGTCTGTCTTTCCCTGGCTGGCAGGCTCTGTCTGTCTTTCCCTGGCTGTCAGGCTCTGTCTGTTTCCCTGGCTGGCTGTCTTTCCCTGGATGACATTCTCTGTCTGTCTGTCTTTCCCTGGCTGGTAGTTTCTGTCTGTCTGTCTTTCCCTGGCAGTCTCTGTCTGTCTGTCTTTCCCTGGCTGGCTGTCTCTGTCTGTCTTTCCCTGGCTGGCAGTTTCTGTCTGTCCCTGGCTGCCAGTCTCTGTGTCTTTGGCTGGCAGTCTCTGTCTGTCTGTCTTTCCCTGGCTGTCTGTCTCTGTCTGTCTGTCTTTCCCTGGCTGTCAGTTTCTGTCTGTCTTTCCCTGGCTGGCAGGCTCTGTCTGTCTTTCCCCGGCTGGCAGGCTCTGTCTGTCTGTTTCCCTGGCTGGTTGTCTTTCCCTGGCTGACATTCTCTGTCTGTCTGTCTTTCCCTAGCTGTCTGTCTCTTTCCCTGGCTGGCTGTTTCTCTGGATGGCTGTCATTCCCTGGCTGGCAGTTTCTGGCTGTCTGTCTGTCTCTTTCCCTGGCTGGCTGTCTCTGTCTGTTTTTTTCCCTGGCTGGCTGTCTTGGTCTGTCTCTTTCTCTGTCTCTCTATCCGTCTCTCCACCGATATCATATTACCTCACACATAAGCTTCTTATACAAACAATGTTCCTCTTTGCCTATAGCAACCCATTACAGCTCTTATAAATGACCTGTGGCTCCCAGCTCCAATGACTTTAATGTAAAGAGGTTTTTTGGTGAATAACTAAAGCGCAGGGTTAAACTTTCCCCTCAAAACATAGTCTACTGTATGACGTTCCCTGAGTCACCTGAAGTGTCTGTGTAAAATATCATGCTTGTAAATGTGGTGGTGCGGATTCCTTTAGCGGACACACACACACACACACACACACACACACACACACACACACACACAAACCGCTTTATATATTAGATATACACATATGGCTGACGATTCTGGGGCTCGTCATTTTGATGACCCGAAAAAACGGTGCATGCAGGGTTTTTTTTCGGGATGTCAAAATGACGACTAGCGGTTAATGTTTGGTGAGGACTGTTTGCAGAATTGGAGATTTTCCAAGAGTGATGGTGGACTATGGAAGGTTCGAGGGACGATCTCAGCTCACCTGGTAAATGCATCACCGGGGTCTTTTCTCTGGGGGACGGTGAAGGGAGGTCAGCTCCATGTTCAAAGAGGCAAAGTCCAGCAATAGAAATAAGTTGTTTCCAGCATCACGTCCAAGAAATAAGGTTCAGCACAGTAAAAGACATCCGGCACCACCAAATAACATATAAAACTCCATAATATATGGAAATAGCCTGACCATATAGATCATATTCCAACCGCTCACCGTAAGGTAACATAAGGGTGGTGCTCAAAGGAGATAAGAAATAAGGGTAAAAAACAAATTTATTCCATAACTTGTGCAAATCTAGCAGGATATGTCTAAAGCCTGCTTTACACGTTGCAATTTCGCATGCGATTTGCAACACCCCCATCATATGTGTGGCACGTTCAATTTGTTGACCCCCGTCACACGTACTTACCCGTCCATACGACCTCGAAGTGGGCGGCGAACGTCCACTTCCTGGAGTGGGAGGGACGTTCGGCGTCACATCGACGTCACGTGGCAGTCGGCCAATAGAAGCGGAGGGGCGGAGATGAGCGGGACGTAAATATCCCGCCCACTTCCTTCCTTCCGCATTGTCAGCGGAAGCCGTGGACGGTGGTAAACTGTCGTTCAATGTTCCCGGGGTGTCACACACTGCGATGTGTGCTGCCTCGGGAACATTGCACAACCGCACGTTCAATTCATGAGGAATGAACGACGTGCGTGCGATGAACGGATTTTCGTTCAATTGCAATCGCACGTACCTGTCACACACTACAATGTACCCTACGATGCCGGATGTGCGTCACTTACGACGTGACCCCGCCGACACATCATAAGATAAATTGTAGCATGTAAAGCGGGCTTAAGGCCAAGAACCTCTTTTAGGTTTGGAACGTGTAAGCCATTGTTTTAGACTTCGTGGACATCCATCCAACCTAGTGTTGGTTTTAACCTTATAGAATAAAATTGTTTTGTAACTAGTGATGAGCGAGCATGCTTGTAACTACTCGGTACTCACACGAGTATCGCTGTACTCGGGCTGCTCGGCGGGGACCGAGTAATCTCGCGATACTCGTGCTGTACTCGTGGTCTTCATTTCTGCATGTTGGCGCTCTTTTGAGAGCCAGCCCTCATGCAGGGATTTGATGGCAGACCACTGCAATGCCACAGCCCTGTTAGTTGTGGAATTGCAGTGATTGGCCGGCCTGCACAGCGTGACCGAGCCTTTATACCGGCCGGCGCGTTGTGCTCTGCTCACAACTATCCAGACAGTCAGTGCAGGGAGAGTGTCGCTGATTCAGGGAAAGCTTTGCGGCCCTTTATAGTTAGTTACGGAGCAGGGCTGCAAACAGTGTGACCAGAAGTCCTTCTCAGGACTATTCTAGTTGTATACAGGCAGGCAGGGTATAGCCAGGTCGGAGTACAGTAGCAGAGTCCTTCTCAGGACTATTGTTGCTATATACAGGCAGGGTATAGCCAGGTCGGAATACAGGCTAGTGACCAGAAGAGTCCTTGTCAGGACTATTGTAGCAGTATACAGGCAGGCAGGCAGGCAGGGTAGTGGTGACCGTATACCAGCCTTCATCATATCTGGGGCTGGTGTACACAGTGTAAAACAGTCCAGATAGTGTCAGACTTCTCAGTAATTGTCGCTCCTAAAAACCAGTTAGGTTCTTATTGCGTCCGTGCTTGCATTTAAAAACAGCACGTGTGTGGCAGTCAGTGGCAGCGTACAGGTGCGCGTTTTGCACAAACTATTATATAACGCACAAGTCTAGTGTATAATACACGTCAGTCAGCAGTGTCTGATAGTGTCAGACTTCTCAGTAATTGTCGCTCCTAAAAACCAGTTAGGTTCTTATTGCGTCCGTGCTTGCATTTAAAAACAGCACGTGTGTGGCAGTCGGTGGCAGGGTACAGGTGCGCGTTTTGCACAAACTATTATATAACACACAAGTCTAGTGTATAATACACGTCAGTCAGCAGTGTCTGATAGTGTCAGACTTCTCAGTAATTGTCGCTCCTAAAAACCAGTTAGGTTCTTATTGCGTCCGTGCTTGCATTTAAAAACAGCACGTGTGTGGCAGTCGGTGGCAGGGTACAGGTGCGCGTTTTGCACAAACTATTATATAACGCACAAGTCTAGTGTATAATACACGTCAGTCAGCAGTGTCTGATAGTGTCAGACTTCTCAGTAATTGTCGCTCCTAAAAACCAGTTAGGTTCTTATTGCGTCCGTGGTTGCATTTAAAAACAGCACGTGTGTGGCAGTCGGTGGCAGCGTACAGGTGCGCGTTTTGCACAAACTATTATATAACGCACAAGTCTAGTGTATAATACACGTCAGTCAGCAGTGTCTGATAGTGTCAGACTTCTCAGTAATTGTCGCTCCTAAAAACCAGTTAGGTTCTTATTGCGTCCGTGCTTGCATTTAAAAACAGCACGTGTGTGGCAGTCGGTGGCAGGGTACAGGTGCGCGTTTTGCACAAACTATTATATAACGCACAAGTCTAGTGTATAATAATACACGTCAGTCAGCAGTGTCTGATAGTGTCAGACTTCTCAGTAATTGTCGCTCCTAAAAACCAGTTAGGTTCTTATTGCGTCCGTGGTTGCATTTAAAAACAGCACGTGTGTGGCAGTCGGTGGCAGCGTACAGGTGCGCGTTTTGCACAAACTATTATATAACGCACAAGTCTAGTGTATAATAATACACGTCAGTCAGCAGTGTCTGATAGTGTCAGACTTCTCAGTAATTGTCGCTCCTAAAAACCAGTTAGGTTCTTATTGCGTCCGTGCTTGCATTTAAAAACAGCACGTGTGTGGCAGTCGGTGGCAGGGTACAGGTGCGCGTTTTGCACAAACTATTATATAACGCACAAGTCTAGTGTATAATACACGTCAGTCAGCAGTGTCTGATAGTGTCAGACTTCTCAGTAATTGTCGCTCCTAAAAACCAGTTAGGTTCTTATTGCGTCCGTGCTTGCATTTAAAAACAGCACGTGTGTGGCAGTCGGTGGCAGGGTACAGGTGCGCGTTTTGCACAAACTATTATATAACGCACAAGTCTAGTGTATAATACACGTCAGTCAGCAGTGTCTGATAGTGTCAGACTTCTCAGTAATTGTCGCTCCTAAAAACCAGTTAGGTTCTTATTGCGTCCGTGGTTGCATTTAAAAACAGCACGTGTGTGGCAGTCGGTGGCAGCGTACAGGTGCGCGTTTTGCACAAACTATTATATAACGCACAAGTCTAGTGTATAATAATACACGTCAGTCAGCAGTGTCTGATAGTGTCAGACTTCTCAGTAATTGTCGCTCCTAAAAACCAGTTAGGTTCTTATTGCGTCCGTGCTTGCATTTAAAAACAGCACGTGTGTGGCAGTCGGTGGCAGGGTACAGGTGCGCGTTTTGCACAAACTATTATATAACGCACAAGTCTAGTGTATAATAATACACGTCAGTCAGCAGTGTCTGATAGTGTCAGACTTCTCAGTAATTGTCGCTCCTAAAAACCAGTTAGGTTCTTATTGCGTCCGTGCTTGCATTTAAAAACAGCACGTGTGTGGCAGTCGGTGGCAGGGTACAGGTGCGCGTTTTGCACAAACTATTATATAACGCACAAGTCTAGTGTATAATACACGTCAGTCAGCAGTGTCTGATAGTGTCAGACTTCTCAGTAATTGTCGCTCCTAAAAACCAGTTAGGTTCTTATTGCGTCCGTGGTTGCATTTAAAAACAGCACGTGTGTGGCAGTCGGTGGCAGCGTACAGGTGCGCGTTTTGCACAAACTATTATATAACGCACAAGTCTAGTGTATAATAATACACGTCAGTCAGCAGTGTCTGATAGTGTCAGACTTCTCAGTAATTGTCGCTCCTAAAAACCAGTTAGGTTCTTATTGCGTCCGTGCTTGCATTTAAAAACAGCACGTGTGTGGCAGTCGGTGGCAGGGTACAGGTGCGCGTTTTGCACAAACTATTATATAACGCACAAGTCTAGTGTATAATACACGTCAGTCAGCAGTGTCTGATAGTGTCAGACTTCTCAGTAATTGTCGCTCCTAAAAACCAGTTAGGTTCTTATTGCGTCCGTGCTTGCATTTAAAAACAGCACGTGTGTGGCAGTCGGTGGCAGGGTACAGGTGCGCGTTTTGCACAAACTATTATATAACGCACAAGTCTAGTGTATAATACACGTCAGTCAGCAGTGTCTGATAGTGTCAGACTTCTCAGTAATTGTCGCTCCTAAAAACCAGTTAGGTTCTTATTGCGTCCGTGGTTGCATTTAAAAACAGCACGTGTGTGGCAGTCGGTGGCAGCGTACAGGTGCGCGTTTTGCACAAACTATTATATAACGCACAAGTCTAGTGTATAATAATACACGTCAGTCAGCAGTGTCTGATAGTGTCAGACTTCTCAGTAATTGTCGCTCCTAAAAACCAGTTAGGTTCTTATTGCGTCCGTGCTTGCATTTAAAAACAGCACGTGTGTGGCAGTCGGTGGCAGGGTACAGGTGCGCGTTTTGCACAAACTATTATATAACGCACAAGTCTAGTGTATAATACACGTCAGTCAGCAGTGTCTGATAGTGTCAGACTTCTCAGTAATTGTCGCTCCTAAAAACCAGTTAGGTTCTTATTGCGTCCGTGCTTGCATTTAAAAACAGCATGTGTGTGGCAGTCGGTGGCAGCGTCAGGCTCCATATTGTCCCTGGATACAGACGTGCATGATGGCCTGTAAACATGAAGTGCCCATTGTAAGGAAGTGGGTCTATTGTAGTATAGCCCTTTGGCAGGGCAGCCAAAAATTGGGAGGCTCCACATTGTCCCTGGATAGAGATGTGCATGAGGGCCTCAAAACATTGTTCCCATTGCAAAGGAGCGGGTCTCCTGTCGTTGTAATGCCCATTCAGAAAGAATGGGCGAAAAAATTTACCACTGGGGGTATACCTGAAACAACGGCTTAACTATTGTAATGGTCACCATGATGGCGCATGAGGAGAAGGAGGAGCAGTCCAGCGAGTAGCCAAAGTCCAGAAGTGTGTTACCATGGGTGAGTGGAGGTACATGGCAAATTCCCGTTACAAACTTTAAATTCCGCTGTAATTTGCTGTTGGTGTGTGTGGTGAAGTCTGGCCAAATCCAACCCTTGTTCATCTTGATCAGGGTCAGCCTGTCAGCATTTACAGTTGACAGGCGGGTGCGTTTATCTGTAATGATTCCACCTGCGGCACTAAAAACACGCTCTGACAAAACGCTAGCGGCAGGCCAGGACTTCCAAGGCGTAGAGAGCCAATTCATGCCACGTGTCCAGCTTGGATACACATTAATTGTAAGGCACAGAGGAATGTCGGAGTACAGTTGTTTGATCTGCAAGGTACTCCTTGAGCATCTGGGCAAACTTAGGATTTCTTGTGGCACTACCCCTCACCTCAGGGGCTGTGGTATGTGAGGGGCTGAGAAAACTGTCCCACATCTTAAAGACTGTTCCCCTACCTCTGGCGGATTGGACTTGTGCCCCTCTCGGCTGTACGCCTTGGTTGTCCACTGATTCCTGACCTATGCCGCTAGCGTTTTGTGAGGGGAATGCTTTGCCTACTTCCGTGACTATGGCCTTCTGGAACTGCTGCATTTTGCCTGACCTCTCCGCCTCGGGAATAAGAGACATAAAGTTCTCCTTTTAGCGTGGGTCTAACAGTGTTACCAACCAGTAATGATTGTCGGCCAAGATGTTCTTAACGCGAGGGTCACGAGACAGGCAGCTTACCATAAAGTCAGCCATGTGTGCCAGACTCTTAACAGCCATCACTTCAGTATCCTGACCAACACGATGACTGAACATGCTGTCCTCCTCCTCCTCCTCATCATCATCTACCCTGTCCTCTGGCCAGCCACGCTGAACCGAGGATATGACTGCATGTCATATCCTCAATTTGGCCAGAGAGTTGCTCCATGTCTTCATCCTCCTCCTCGTCATAGTCCTCCACTGCACGTTGTGATGAGACGAGGCTGGGCTGTGTGTTATCATCACCCACACCCACTACTGTTTCTTGCTCAAACTCATCGCGCTCCGCCTGCAATGCATCATGGTTGTTTTTTGAGCAGAGACCATTTTAGAAGGCAGAGAAGCGGTATGGTGATGCTAATAATGTCGTCATCGCCGCTCACCATCTTGGTGGAGTCCTCAAAGTTTTGGCGGATGGTGCATAGGTCGGACATCCATCTCCACTCCTCAGGTGTTATGTGTGGAGTTTGACCCATTTCCCGACGGCTTAGGTGATGCAGGTACTCAACAACTGCCCTCTTCTGCTCACATATCCTGACCAACTTGTGCAGAGTTGAATTCCAACGCGTGGGGACATCACACACCAGTCTGTGTGCCGGAAGATGCAAACGGCGTCTTAAGCCGGCAAGGCCGGCTGAAGCAGTAGGTGACTTTCGAAAATGTGCAGACAGGCGGCGAACTTTTACCAGCAGATCAGACAGCTCTGAGTATGACTTTAGAAACCGCTGAACCACGAGGTTGAGCACATGGGCCACGCATGGAACATGTGTCAGCTGGCCTCGCCTCAAAGCCGCCACCAGGTTCCGGCCATTGTCACACACGACCTTTCCTGGCTTTAGGTTCAGAGTTGTGAGCCAGTGATCTGCCTGCTGTTTCAGAGCTGTCCACACCTCTTCTGCATTGTGGGGTTTGTCACCTATGCAGATTAGCTTCAGCACTGCCTGTTGCCGCTTCGCCGAGGCAGTGCTGCAGTGCTTCTGTGTCGCCCTGGACAAGCCAGGGGCCACAGAGCACAACACTTAAACACCCCACACTCCCTGCAGGCATATCATAGTCAAAACACAAAATCCTTGTTGCCTTCCCCAGGGGCTGTTGTCCACACCAGGGTGTGGAGCAAGGCGGTTGGTCTCCACCCACCGAGGAGGAGGGAAAACACAGGCAGTGAGAGTTAAGCTAAGGAAGTGGAAGGAGGAAAGTAGTAGAGAGGAGAAAAGTGACAGCAAAGAGCCTGAAGTTGGTCCGGGTGTGTGGCCCGGACAGGACAGCAAGGTTGGCAGGATGTGGTGACCGTCTGCAGTGGAGGCTGATTGGAGTCTGCCGTAAGGACCGTGGACGGGTGGTGACCCGGCCGTACCGGACCGGTATACAAAGAGAAGCCAGCACCATTGGCAGAGGACTTTCGGATCCCGGCAAGGCTTGGTGTCGCCGTGAATTTGACAAATCCGTTAGTGAAGGGAACCTCAGGGTTTCCAAACAGCCAAGTCCAGATAGAAGGCAACCGTACAACCGTGAAGGGGAGACACAGCCACCGCCAAGGGCAACCGTCTCCCAGGGCCAGCGCCTGTGGGCAAAAGGGGCTCCTCCGGCCCATATCCAGGTCGGGGAGCGGGTTACCGTTGGGAAACCATCACTACCAACACTTAACTTAGGTGCAGGGAGAGACAGTCATCACTAACCTGCAGGGAGGAACAACCGCAGCCGTCCGAGTGACCCGTCCATCCAGCCACTTGTTTTACCGTGAACTGTGTCATCATCATTGGGCTGAGTGAGTACCTCCGTGCCGTGCGGCACAGCGCTGCCCCTGCGACCCTGCACCTCATCAGGCCCCGCAACCCGCCTGTCATCCATGTCTACCCCATCACCAGGCCCCGGGACAACCAACCCCCCTATCCACGGAGGGGAGAAATAACAACAAAGCTGCTCCCTGTCACAGGCTCCCGGGATCCCCGTCCAGAGCAGCGGTGGTGTCCACACAATCACCACAACCGTGGGTGGCGTCACGGACAATATCCCCAAAACCCAAACCACCCCTTTTCACTCACGGGCGAGTAGCGCCGCTCGAGTCCCCGGGATCCGGCCATCGCTCGAGCCAACGAGCAGCAGCAGCCGTAGAGCAGCGTCAGCCGGACCCGAGCAGTGGGAGAGCGCACCGTCCCCTCCTCCGCCCGCGACACTTCCAGCTTGGGACTGGTGTGGAGGGTAAAGTGGATCAGGATGCGCAGGAGGAGGAGGAGGCTGAGGAGCATGACATTCCGGAGCTGTAGAGTGTGTGTGAAACCCTGACTGAGGTAGGGCCTGCAAAACTTGGTGTGTGAAGGACGTGTTCCGTCCCTCGCTCAGACTGGGTCCCAGCTTGCACAATATTAACCCAGTGTGACGTCAACGAGATGTAGCGGCCTTGCCCACATGCACTTGTCCACGTGTCTGTGGTTAGGTGGACTTTGGCTGAAACAGCGTTGTTCAGGGCACGTGTGATGTTTTGTGACACGTGGTTATGCAATGTGGGGACGGCACACCGGGAGAAATAGTGGCGGCTGTGGACCGAGTAACGTGGGACAGCTGCCACCATCAGGTCGTGGAATGCTTCTGTCTCAACCAGCCTAAAAGGCAACATTTCCAGCGCAAGCAGTCGCGAAATGTTAGCATTTAGAACTGTGGCATGTGGGGTGTTGGCAGTGTATTTGTGCCTGCGTTCAAAGGTTTGCTGAATGGATAACTGAACGTTGCGCTGGGACAAGGACGTGCTTGATGATGGTGTTCTTTCTGCATAGGCAACTGCAGGTGCAGGAGTGGAGGAGGCTTGTTCGCAGGCAGCATGGACAGGGGATTGGCTCGCATGCACAACCAGCGAAGACGTAGCAGTGACATCAGCAAGCACTGCTCCTCGACTCTGTTGTACTTCCCACAAAGTCGGGTGCTTGGCTGACATGTGCCTGATCATGCTGGTGGTGGTCAGGCTGCTAGTTTTGGTACCCCTGCTGATGCTGGCATGGCAGGTGTTGCAAATGGCCTTTTTAGAATCATCTGGAGCCAACTTAAAAAACTGCCAGTGTCAGAGTTCCGGGTTTTCCAGTTTTCTTTTGAAAGAGCTTGCCCTTTGTTAACATGGAGTTTTCTGTTCTGTTGCCCTACTTCCTGTCCATCTGTTTAAAAGCCGCCCCTAAAGCTTAGTCCAGTGCCTGAGTATACTGCTTCCTGTGTGCTCCTGCCCTGCTGCTTTTGGTTCCTGATTGTTATTCGGATCCTCTTGGAAAACAACCGACACCGACTCTGGACTTCATCTGATATCATCTAACCGTGCCCGGACTCCGTTTGCCGTCTTTGGTCGGCACTTCTGCCCGGTTCCTTCCGTTTAATACCACTCTGGACTCACATCACGTACGGACATTTTTGGACTTACCTATTGCCCTTTTGTGTCCCGGCTGCTGCGCATTTAGGGCTTCTGGGGTGATTGCCAGACAGTCCCTGTATAGGGGTTCGCTCTTGGTGGTCTCCCTGGGGGAGTCCGGTGCGCGGTCCCGGGAATTCCCTTTCGCTCCGTCCCTGGAAGGTATTTCCTGTATTTATGTTCTACTGTGTTTTTGTTCCGTTTATGTACATATTTGCTGGTTGCATATTATAAACGTCTTGCACCAAGAACTCGTCTCTGGTTGTCATTGCCCTAACGCAATCGAAATCCTCAATACATACAATAGTATTACAGCCAGACTCGGGAAGACCTAACATTTGTACAGGCACCTTGTGTCGTGTTGTTCCGGGGAACAGTTGCCTGACGTCTGCCTGGGGCCACCACTCTGCTTCTTACTGCCTGTTGTGATGCTACGCCTCCCTCCCCCTGTGCACTGCTGTCCTCGCTCTGCATATCCTCCTGCCAGGTTGGGTCAGTTACTGGATCATCCACCACGTCGTCTTCCTCTTCCGCACCCTGCTCCTCCTCCTGACTTCCTGACAATTGTGTCTCATCATCGTCCACCCCTTGTTGAGACACGTTGCCAACTTCGTGAGAACGTGGCTGCTCAAATATTTGGGCATCTGTACATACAATCTCGTCATGGCCCACTTCAACAGGAGCTGGCGAGAGGCCAGAATTTGTGAATGGAAACGTGAACGAACAGCTCTTCCGAGTGTCCAAGTGTGGGATCAGTAATGTCCGTGGACGTGTACTCGGCCTGGTGGTAAGAAGGAGGATCAGGTTCTGAAATGTGCGGTGCAGTATCACGGCTACTGACACTTGACCGTGTGGAAGACAGAGTGTTTGTGGTGGTGCCAATCTGACTGGAAGCATTATCCGCTGTCCAACTAACAACCTGTTGACACTGGTCTTGGTTCAAGAGCGGTGTACTGCTGCGGTCCCCAAGAATTTGGGACAGGACGTGCGAGCGACTAGATGTGGCCCTTTGTTGTGGCGAAATTAGAGCTTGCACACAACCTCGGTCTCTGCCTGCACCACCATCACGTCCACTTCCTTGTTCGTTGACAACGCCCTTGCGCATTTTGCAATGCTGTGCTGATGTGTATTCACTAGACTTGTGCGTTATATCCAAGTTTTTGCAAAACTCACACAAATGCAGCGGAAAGCTGCCACCAACAGGCACACACGTGCGGTTTTTAAATGCAAGCACGGAGGCACTAAGAACCTAACAGGTCTCTATCCAGGGACAACGTGGAGCCTCCCAATTTTTGGCTGCCCTGCCTAAGGGCTATACTATAATACACCCACTTCCTTACAATGGGCACTTCAGGTTTACAGGCCCTCATGCACGTCTCTATCCAGGGACAATGTGGAGCCTCCCAATTTTTGGCTGCCCTGCGTAAGGGCTATACTATAATACACCCACTTCCTTACAATGGGCACTTCAGGTTTACAGGCCCTCATGCACGTCTCTATCCAGGGACAACGTGGAGCCTCCCAATTTTTGGCTGCCCTGCCTAAGGGCTATACTATAATACACCCACTTCCTTACAATGGGCACTTCAGGTTTACAGGCCCTCATGCACGTCTCTATCCAGGGACAACGTGGAGCCTCCCAATTTTTGGCTGCCCTGCCTAAGGGCTATACTACAATAGACTCACTTCCTTACAATGGGCACTTCAGGTTTACAGGCCCTCATGCACGTCTCTATCCAGGGACAACGTGGAGCCTCCCAATTTTTGGCTGCCCTGCCTAAGGGCTATACTACAATAGACCCACTTCCTTACAATGGGCACTTCAGGTTTACAGGCCATCATGCACGTCTCTATCCAGGGACAATGTGGAGCCTCCCAATTTTTGGCTGCCCTGCCTAAGGGCTATACTATAATACACCCACTTCCTTACAATGGGCACTTCAGGTTTACAGGCCCTCATGCACGTCTCTATCCAGGGACAATGTGGAGCCTCCCAATTTTTGGCTGCCCTGCCTAAGGGCTATACTATAATACACCCACTTCCTTACAATGGGCACTTCAGGTTTACAGGCCATCATGCACGTCTCTATCCAGGGACAATGTGGAGCCTCCCAATTTTTGGCTGCCCTGCCTAAGGGCTATACTATAATACACCCACTTCCTTACAATGGGCACTTCAGGTTTACAGGCCCTCATGCACGTCTCTATCCAGGGACAATGTGGAGCCTCCCAATTTTTGGCTGCCCTGCCTAAGGGCTATACTATAATACACCCACTTCCTTACAATGGGCACTTCAGGTTTACAGGCCCTCATGCACGTCTCTATCCAGGGACAACGTGGAGCCTCCCAATTTTTGGCTGCCCTGCCTAAGGGCTATACTACAATAGACCCACTTCCTTACAATGGGCACTTCAGGTTTACAGGCCCTCATGCACGTCTCTATCCAGGGACAACGTGGAGCCTCCCAATTTTTGGCTGCCCTGCCTAAGGGCTATACTACAATAGACCCACTTCCTTACAATGGGCACTTCAGGTTTACAGGCCATCATGCACGTCTCTATCCAGGGACAACGTGGAGCCTCCCAATTTTTGGCTGCCCTGCCTAAGGGCTATACTACAATAGACCCACTTCCTTACAATGGGCACTTCAGGTTTACAGGCCCTCATGCACGTCTCTATCCAGGGACAACGTGGAGCCTCCCAATTTTTGGCTGCCCTGCCTAAGGGCTATACTATAATACACCCACTTCCTGACAATGGACACTTAATGTTTTGAGGCCCTCATGCACGTCTGTATGCAGGGGCATTGGTGAACCTCACAATTTTGGACTGCCCTGGCAAAGGAAAATACTACAAAGACTCACTTCCTCAAAATGGGCACATTAGACTCAAGAGGCCTTCATGTACGTCTCTTCTCAGGGACATCGGAGTGCCACACAATGTTTTCACGTAAAATCTTTCATGTATTAATCTCAAAAAGTAACATACACCAGCTCTATCTCACTATTGGGTATGTGCCCTTAACATTTCCGCCATGAAAAATCATTTTGGGGTCATTTTGGAAGGTTTTCTGGTGAGTCCGTAAAAATGGCGTAAAACGCGGACAAAATTGTTCACAGCTGTGACTTTTCAGTGATAAATGCTTCAAGGGGTCTTCCCCATGCTGTTGCCATGTCATTTGAGCACTCTTCTGAGACTTTTGTGACATTTTTAGGGTTTCTCCATGCTGCCGGGGGGTCATTTCACAAAAATACTCGGGTCTCCCATAGGATAACATTGGGCTCGTTGCTCGGCCCGAGTACACGAGTATCTTGGGAGGCTCGGCCCGAGCTTCGAGCACCCGAGCTTTTTAGTACTCGCTCATCACTATTTGTAACCTTATTTTTTGGACGTGATGCTGGAAGCAACTTTTTTCTATAGACGAAAGTTCGAGGGGTAGAGGCGGAGCTGTAGTGGAGGCGGAGTCTGAATGGGGCTTGAAATTTTTGGCAGTATGGGGCCCTGAAATTCCTGGTGGCAGCCCTGGGCAGGACGTACTAGCAACATACAGGCTGCAGCGCTGCTGAATGAGTCCTGCCCGCCTGTCTGCCAAAGAGGAGCATCCTCTATAATGGTGACGGCGTTGTTGTAGGTTACACTGAAGTCCAGCAGCCTGAAGAATGGAGACGGATCGGTGACCTGTTCTGTGGACATGCCTGCCGAACTGTTCACTAGCAGCAGACAATGGAGGCACACTATGTGAAAGGGGGGGGGACGAGGGTGTCTTCTATCAAAGTGTTCTGTGGACATGCCTGCCGAACTGTTCACTAGCAGCAGACAATGGAGGCACACTATGTGAAAGGGGGGGGGGGACGAGGGTGTCTTCTATCAAAGTGTTCTGTGGCATCTGATCTATGTAGTGTCAATCTTACATTCACAACCCATACACTGTGTATGTATAGATTGGGAATGGAGGATTGAAACTCCATGGTTGAAACGCTCCAGCACACTGTTCCCCACTCCTTCCATCCATCTTGGATATTTCCATTGCCTGCCTCCACATACTGTGTGTGCCCCTCCATCAGGATATTCTGAATGTATCATGATATATGTAGTGGATATAATGGAGGGGCACACACAGTGTGCAGGCCGGGGACATCTGCCCCATGAAGTTTCAGTTCACACCAATCCCATACCCCATACATATTTTCACTACTACAATAAGGCCACGTGCACACATTGAGTGAATTATTTACAAATACGGAGGTAAAAAAAAGTCACCAAATGCTGAACGTGCACACATGGCCTTACAAATAATGAGGTAAAAAAGTCACCAAATACTCAATGTGTGCACATGGCCCAAGGCCTCGTGCACACGTTTAGTATTAGAGTTTTTGTTACCTTAGTATTTCTTAAGCCATGTTCACATAGGGCGGTTTTGCAGTTTGTTTTCATAGTTTTTTTCCATTGGTTTAAAGAAAAGCCCGGACGCCTGCCCTGAAGGGGCTCAAGGGAGGGCAATATGACTGAGGAAGGATGCTAGGCCTGAGGGTTAGCAAGGGGTTAAAGTGTAGGGCATTTTGTGCGGGAAAAATGGAAGGTGGAGTTAAGTGCTGTGGGGTCATGTAATTGGTCAAGGGGTTGTCAGTTGTAGGATAGTATATATAGGGCCGAATTATGAGGTGGGAGGTCATTCACTACCTGGAAGATGTCCGTAATTGTCCTTGTCCCCAGGACGGTCCGGAGAAGAAGTTCCTGTCCCAAAGGTGGTCGTCTATGGTGGAGCGGCGTGGGTAGCGCTGGGTCCAGGGGACGCAGCGGCGGTGGACGGCGGATGATCAGGCGGCGGAGGTGGCAGAGCTCCCGGTGCCTCCGGGAGGGGATCGAGGCCCTCGCAGGAGTTGGATCCAGATGGGCCCCGGGACCCCTTCGGCGCTGGCAGCAGCATCGTAGTACGTCGGGGGAAGCGACGGAGATCTCAGCAGCAGCGGGGCGGTGAGTGACGTCACCGGCCTCCTTCTTCTGTGGTGTTGCGGCGCGGGGTCGGCATAGTGATGTGGACGGCGCGATCACGTGACCCGGGGCGCGGTCATGTGGTCCGGCGTCGTGGTCACATGGCCCCGGCGTCCTGACGTCATGGTCACATGGCCCTGCGGTGCGGTCATGTGACCGGGCGTTGAACCCGGAAGTGCGGCCTGTGCAGCCGTGCAGGGCCTGTACGGGATCCCGGGTAGCAGCGGACATTACCGGATAGGGGTGAGGACGGCACGGCCATGTGACCTGGTGCGTGGTCGCATGGTCCAGCATCGCGGTTACGTGATTTCCCGGCAGCAACCAGGAGGAGCGGCCGGCATATCCATGCAGGGCCTGGGCAACGTCCTGGCATCGCGGCAGTCATTCAGCACTGTGGTCGGGGGTGAGTGACATCTCCGCCCCTTCTCCTTCCATCCAGTGCGGCGCGGGGGTCAGCGTAACAACGTGGGCGGCGCGGCCCTGTGGCCGGAGGCGCAGGTTATGGGGTCCGGCATCGCAATTACGCGCCCCCAGCGTCACGGTCACATGAGATGAGCGGCTTCATCTGCCAGACAGCGCGGCCTGCGCAGCCGCAGGGCCTAGGCAACGGTTGGGCAGCAGCGGCGACGTGAATCATCCCTGCCTCGGTTGGATAGCGGCGCGTGGGGTTGGCATGACGACAAAGGTGGTGCGGCCACGTGACCCGCGGCGCGGTTACGCGGTCCGGCACTGCGTTACGTGCCCTCGGCGCTATGTGTGGATTCCTGTTGGCGGCGGTGCGACCGGAGTGCTCACCCCCTCCAGTGGCGGCTCCGGGTCAGTGATCATCGCGGGCAGCATCCCAGGCTGACCAGCGGGTCTGGAGTGACGACTCTATGACCCAGGAGGATTGCAGCTTAGGTCGTCCACGAAGAAGATGGCAGCGCTCGTCGCGGAGGACACGTGACGGCTGTTCCGTGGGATACCTCGGAGTCAGCCTGGTAAGATAAAGGTTCACTTATACCTCATGTAATGCTTTGGTTATAGGGGTTGGTAGGGGTGTTATTATGGATGGCTTTTGGGTGTGCTAAGGTGGTGGTGTGTCTTGTCAGGGGATCTGGGACCGGCAGCTGGCTGGTCAGGAGGGTAGTGGCCCTGTGGCGGACATTAGAATTTAGCTGCATTTTGGGCAGCTGGAAGGGAGTCCAGACAAGATGGCAGGTACTATTGTTTTTTGCGATATGCGTTTCCTGGGTGTTTCGTTTTTCATACTGTTGCATATGTTTATAAAGAGAACGAGTTGTTTTGGTCAGCGTAATGTTCCTCAGGCTCTTTAGAGGATTATGCATACTTGTGGTAGTGTTAACGGCGCTTCGCGAGTCGCTCATGTGGACGTTGGTGGTGGGGCGGAGCCTGAGGCGGGGTGAGGGACATTGGCGACGCGGCGGAAGATAGCCGTGAAGACGGAGTTCTGGGGTTTGTTTTGGTGGTACTGGGGGGCTGTCGGTGGGGGGTTTCCACTGCTTCCTTGGATTGGATAAGGATTTCGATGGTAGTTTAGTGACATGAAGATCTGTTCTGGGGGGGTGCATTTGGTCAGCTTCGGCGTGATTGTTGCTGTCGTTTTATGAGGGTGCGAATTTTATGCCTATGTCCATGACAGGAGCTTCCAAAAAGGGGGCTGCAAGAGTCATGGGTGTTTCCTGGGGAGTTTTAGGTCCACTTGGCAGGTACGGCGTGGTTTGTTGAGGTCAGACGAGGTCGAGCTGCTTTGGACAGCAGGTTTTGTGGGCTCCTTCCTGCATTGGAGTGAGAGGATATCTCCCTTTGGGCCTTGGATTAAGACATTTACTGGATTTGGGGTCCAGGTCGGTTCTTGAGAGGTACGTTGGTGGTTTTCAAGGTGGTACGGTAGTTCCTTTGTTGGAGATTGAGGGCCAATCTTTCGTAGCGGAAGATTACATTTTGATGACAATTTGTCGGGTGCGCATATGCAGCCTGCGGGGCTGGGCACTTTGTGGTAGCTCCATTGACGGGGTGGCTTTTGGTTGGCTGTTTGTGGCCGTCGGGGCAGCCGTTTGCAGCACTATTAGGAAGCGATCGACAGTTCGGTACCGGGAGGGGTCTCGGGCTTAGTTTCTAGTACATGGGCCAGCGAAGGGTGCTAAGAGGTTTTCTTAATATTTAAGGTGTTTTGTTGGTCCGCGTGCGTTTTGACAGTCCAACGGCCATTATTCATCTGGGGGCTCGATGTCTGGGTACGGTAACAGGTAAATGTTTGATTTCAGCATTATATCAGATGGGTGTTTTAGTGGTCCAGTTGGTTGATCGGTCTGGGGTCATATGTTGCTTGGGGCATTTGCTAAATCAAACTGTTGGATGGACAGTTACTTCGGGGGGGGTTCTAGAGGCTGCGGGGAGTACCTATATCACGGTATTTTCAATGGTTTGCACGCGGGGACGGGTATGTTCTCACGGCATTTAGTATGGTTGCAGTCAATGCAATCGGAGGACTGTATTGGGTGGTATTCGTTCCTGGCAGTTGGTCCTGGGCCCTGCAGGAGTTTGGTACAGGGTGGAGGCGGTTTTTGCGGTCACGACGGACAGAGGGTTTTGGGGGGGGGAGGCAGCTTGCTCTGCTTCCCAAGAGGTTTTATTGGCCTAGGTTATCTCGGTAGGTTTGGTCAGTTGGATTTCCTCTTTTGGCCTCCTAGATAACCCGGGCCCGAGGTAGGTGTTGATTAAGGAATGGGGGGACAGTTTGGGGCAAGCGGCCTTTTGTGTTGACAATTGGGATCGGGTGGCCGCTGCTGTTGGTGTATGGTTTTGCCTGACTGACCGTTGTGGTTTTAAGGCAGGTTCCATTTGTTGGGACTATTATTTAGAGTGTGGAGTGTCGTTTGTCTAGTTGTACGCGTGTTTTGGTCTTACTTGGTGGCAGCCCCTGTGGCACCGTAGAGCCTCGAGGGCCAACTGTTTCCACGTATCTGTGAGTCCTGCCCGGGATTGCGTGAACATAACTGTTCACAGCGCAGCCTGGTAGAGGAACAGTTGGCAGTGACGCATGAGAAGCAGACAGGCGGCGGGTGGTATGCCATGGAACTGGACTTTAGGCGCTGTGCGCTGAAAGTTCGTCGGCTGAGTGGTGCGCAGGCACACGGTAATTGACGGGGGGTTGGGCCCCGTTTTGGGGCGTCGGAAGAGTTATTTTGTCGCGTTGGGACTGCTTGATATTGGTATATGCTCAAGGTAGCATCGGCCGTGGCCCCTCCTCCATCCAGTAGTGGACCTCTAAGATGGTGGCAGTGGCCTCAGGCCGATCTCGGGGTTACAACACGGCAGGCAACATTTCAGGTTAATAGGGTCACCTATTGCTGGCGGTGTTTTCAGCTGAGGGGGACATGTAGTGGGCAATGGGCACCTGATTGGCATGCAGTTTTGACAGTAGGCTGGGTCATGGCGCCAACACTGTGTGTCTGAGTTCTTTCTAGACTTTGGGATGGGGGGGCGTTGCCTATATTTCAGTCTGAGGGTTTGGTGGACCCATTTCAGCGGATTGCGTGGGTAGTGCATTTTGTTAAGTGTGTCACACAAGCAGCGGTGGTTGATTCTGTGTTGTGCACGGGAGAGGGGTGTCGCGGGCGGGGAGGAGGGTGTCAGCACACTACGCTCACCCCTTCTGCTCGGGTCCAGCGGCTGCTGCTCAGTAGTGGCTCGAGCTGTGGGCCGGATCCCGGGGGTTCTCTAGCGGCACTCCTCGCCCGTGAGTGAAAGGGGGGTTGTTGGGTGTGGGAATAGTTTATTGTCCGTGACGCCACCCACGGTTGTGGTGATTTCACCACCGCTGCTCAATACGGGGATCCCGGGGATGGTGATGCGGAGCAGCCAGGTGTTGTGTTGCCCCTCCGTGGGTAGGGGTTGGTGATCCCGGGGCCCCGGTGATGGTGAGGGAGGTGCAGGGCCTGGTGGGTGCAGGGACGTGGGGGCAGCGCTGTGCCTTGCGGCACTGTTGTACTCACTCAGCCTGAGACGTTGACACAGTTTTACGGTAAACCACACGGCTGGAAAGACGGTTCCCATGGACGACTGCACTTGCTCTCCCAGTACGTGACGGTGATGTCCCTTTTTCTTGCACCTTTGTTTCTGTGTTGGTAGCGATGGATTCCCACCGGTAACCCGCTCCCCGGCTTCAAGCTGGACCGGAGGAGCTCTACTCTTTGCCCGCAGGCGCTGGCCCTGAGAGACTGGTGCCTTGGCGGTGGCGGTGTCTCTCCTACTCTGGTTGGACTGTTGCCTTCAATCGGGACTTGGTTGTTGGGGGATCTACGTCCCCTTCACTGACGGATTTGGCAAATTATGGCGACTCCTAGCCTTGCCAGGGTCCGAGAGGCCCCTGCCCTGGTGCTGACTGTCCTTCGGTACACTGCTCCAGACCGCCGGGCCACTACCCGTCCGCGGTCCTTCAAGGAACTTCCACACGGTCCCCCTCCAGACAGTCACCGCCGTTGCTGACCTTGCTGACCTGTCCTGCACACAGCTGGACTACTTCAGGCTTTCTTTCTGTCACCACTCTTGCTTTCCTCCCGTACCACTTTACTTCTTTCTACTTTCACTACTTGTTTACTCCTCCACTTAGCTCCTCACTCTTGCTCCTCCCTGAGCTTTCTGCCTGGTTCTCCCGCCTCCAGAGCTGTGAACTCCTCGGTGGGCGGAGCCAACCGCCTGGCCCACCCCCTGGTGTGAATCATCAGCCTCTGGAGGAAGGCAACAAGGATTTTTGGTTAGCTGTGGTGTTCCTAACTGGGATGTAGGGTGTGGTGGTGTGATGACCTGTGTCCCCTGGCTTGCCCAGGGCGACACATTCCCCCTTAGCAAAATGCAGACCGTCCGCGGGCTGCCGTCCAACACCGGTTTTATTTTTCTGTAAAAGATAACAGGGTAAAATAATAACATATATACATTTTTAATGAATCTTCCCTTAACGGGAGGCACATTTCTTAAACGTTGCAAACGGTTTACGGTCACGGTTTCCACTCTCTCCCACCCAAGCAACCTGGCCCTGATGCTGCCCCTAAAGCCCAGGCAGCACCCCTTGACCGACAGTCCAGCACAAGTTACCCGAGCGGGATCTGTTCTTCCACTCCAGAGGGTAGCCACCGGTTCCTTTGGTGGCTGGGCCCCAGCCTGCTCTGCTGAGGGCCCTCCCTCCAACCTGCCTCTCCGGAGGCGGCATTGCGGAAAACGGTAACGGCAAACAACTTATTTACAAGCCACTTAACGTTTGTGGGTGCCCTGCAAGTTCACGGGCTTGTCCATGAGCAGTTCTTCATGCAAAACAACTTTTAAACGGTCCCCACGGGGACAACGGTGCCGGCTCCGGCCGGTTGCAAATCACTTTTTGACAATCAGGTGAAACTTCGGTAATTATTTTCATCATTTTCAACTTTTTCAAACTTTTCAACAAACAAAGGTGGTCCCAACGGGGACGGTGCAACGGGCATCTGCTGCCCTACTCCGGATATTCAGGCTCTGGTGCTGCCAAGGGAGGGAGTGCTGCGCTCGCTCGGGCCTCTGGGCTGCCACTTAGTTTAGCGTCCAGCGCGAACCACCCCCGCTCCCCAAAGTACCGGGTGTATTGCACGATGTCACCCGGCATCAGATTGCGGCCGGGATGCTCCTCAGGCAGGTGGGCATTCACATCCCGCCGAGCTATAAACACTTCGGCCTCCAGGCCCGGTTCGTAGATAAACCCGTAGCCCCGGCGGACATCAAACCGCCTCACCTGCCCCTCGTACAACGGTCCCCGGACACGGGAGGTTGCTTTCCGGAGATTCTCCTTCTCCCTAATGGCCCTGGCCACCAGCTCGGCCTTCTTCCGTTCCCGTTCAGCGATCTCCAGGCCCAACGGTACCGGCTCCCTATCCCAATACGGCGCTGCTGCGAGCTCCGGCGCACGGGTCGGGCCCCGCGGGACATCCTGGACGTTGCCCACTGTCAGGAATCTGGGCGGCATGTCCCGCGGTGTCTTGGCCTTGGGCGCTGCCTTACAGCAACAACCCGGCGCTACCTCAGCCGAGGTGTGGGGGATGGGCATAGGGGCTTTCCGCTGCTGGGCCTTCGGCTCGGAGCGGGTCATCGGCTCCGGCTCGGGGGATTTTTCAGGGGATGCCTCCGGTTCAACCTTCGGAATCTTCCACGGTAACACCTCCGGTTTACTGCGGGCTCCGGCTACAGATCGGTCCGCCTGGGCGGGGACGCTGGGTATTGCTACCGGTTGCGGTGGTAGCAGGCCTAGTGGCGGGGTCACGGCCTCCGAGACGGGTGGCGAGGGAGGCAACGGGGGGAGAGGGCTTGGACCGGGCCCCGCAGCCGCGATGACCGGCCCTTCCAGGGCATCGGGACGTGGGTCACTCACCCTCCCTTTCTCCGCTTCCTCCTCGCGTCTCCACACGGTGGCTATAACGTCCGCCATGTCGGTCTCCCACTCCTCCATGAGGAACTGCATCCTGACCTGCAGCCGTTGGTAGAGCTGCGCGGTCCGGATTTCCACCCACGCCACGGTTCCAGGCGCGGGGGCTACGGTGTCGCGGGACGGCATCCACATGATGGCTTCTTCTTCCAGTAACAGTATGTCTGTAGAGTCCTGGCGTCCCTGCTTTTATAGCTGCAGCTACATGCAGCCAGCCGCCATCGCGTCCCCCTTAGCTCTTTCCGGCCCCTCCTCTCTCGGGGTGGGGTTTCGGCCTTCGCGCCTCTGCTACTCGAGAAGACGCTCGAGCGGGAACTTTTCGCGCCAAAGATGGCGGCTTCTGAAATTTTCCTGCCGGATATCTCCGGCGGTAACAAGGCGCACCTCTACCAGACGGCAGAGCGGTAAGATCCTGTTCGTGACGCCAAGTTGTCGCGGGCGGGGAGGAGGGTGTCAGCACACTACGCTCACCCCTTCTGCTCAGGTCCAGCGGCTGCTGCTCAGTGGTGGCTCGAGCTGTGGGCCGGATCCCCGGGGTTCTCGAGCGGCACTCCTCGCCCGTGAGTGAAAGGGGGGTTGTTGGGTGTGGGAATAGTTTATTGTCCGTGACGCCACCCACGGTTGTGGTGATTTCACCACCGCTGCTCAATACGGGGATCCCGGGGATGGTGATGCGGAGCAGCCAGGTGTTGTGTTGTCCCTCCGTGGGTAGGGGTTGGTGATCGCGGGGCCCCGGTGATGGTGAGGGAAGTGCAGGGCCTGGTGGGCGCAGGGACGTGGGGGCAGCGCTGTGCCTTGCGGCACTGTGGTACTCACTCAGCCTGAGACGTTGACACAGTTTTACGGTAAACCACACGGCTGGAAAGATGGTTCCCACGGACGGCTGCACTTGCTCTCCCAGTAGGTGACGGTGATGTCCCTTTTCCTTGCACTTTTGTTTCTGTGTTGGTAGCGATGGATTCCCACCGGTAACCCGCTCCCCGGCTTCAAGCTGGACCGGAGGAGCTCTACTCTTTGCCCGCAGGCGCTGGCCCTGAGAGACTGGTGCCTTGGCGGTGGCGGTGTCTCTCCTACTCTGGTTGGACTGTTGCCTTCAATTGGGACTTGGTTGTTGGGGGATCTACGTCCCCTTCACTGACGGATTTGGCAAATTATGGCGACTCCTAGCCTTGCCAGGGTCCGAGAGGCCCCTGCCCTGGTGCTAACTGTCCTTCGGTACACTGCTCCAGACCGCCGGGCCACTACCCGTCCGCGGTCCTTCCAGGAACTTCCACACGGTCCCCCTCCAGACAGTCACCGCCGTTGCTGACCTTGCTGACCTGTCCTGCACACAGCTGGACTACTTCAGGCTTTCTTTCTGTCACCACTCTTGCTTTCCTCCCGTACCACTTTACTTCTTTCTACTTTCACTACTTGTTTACTCCTCCACTTAGCTCTTCACTCCTGCTCCTCCCTGAGCTTTCTGCCTTGTTCTTCCCGCCTCCAGAGCTGTGAACTCCTCGGTGGGCGGAGCCAACCGCCTGGCCCACCCCCTGGTGTGAATCATCAGCCTCTGGAGGAAGGCAACAAGGATTTTTGGTTAGCTGTGGTGTTCCTAACTGGGATGTAGGGTGTGGTGGTGTGATGACCTGTGTCCCCTGGCTTGCCCAGGGCGACACAGGGGCACTGTTAATGGTGCTCGTCTGGCCACTTACTAGGGTGAGTTCAACCCTTATATGGGCCTCGGGTTATGATGCGGTTGTTCGAGGGGTGTACTCCTACATGGATGGTTGGGACTGCCTTTGGCGGTGTGGCTGGAACTCATGGATACATTGTTAATGGTGCGGTTTTGGTCTGCAGGCCAGTGGTCAGCTTGACGATCGTAGTTTGGTGTCGTTGGGATGTGGTAAAATCTTAGTTTGGGTCTGATGGCTCTGGGTGAGTTTTGAAGATTGGGGCTATTATACAAGCTGACGGGACCACCAGAGGTTTTGGTACTACACACGGGTGGAGAAGGCGTGGTCGCGGGGCATCCAGAGGCTTGATCCGTGACATCTGGCCTGAATGCTTTGGGCCTTGTCTTCCTGACCAGTTGTGGTGCTCGAATGGTGCCCTGATGTGTGTCGTGCGATCGGTTATAGGGGCTCCGGTGTTTGGAGGCATAACTAGATCGTCAGGGCATGTTTGCAGGGTACTGTCACAGGTTAGGGGAGTCGGTGCAGGTCTTTGCTTACAATTAGAATGGTTGACTTGGTTGAATTAACAGTTGGTATAATTTTCGGAGGCGCCTGCAGTGTTGCGGTCCTAACGAGTCGTATGCCATCCCTTCGGGGGGGCGGCGATGCAGGCGGCTCGTTGGGGACTAGTCGCACAGGCGGTGCATTGGATTGGAAGGTGGAGTCCGCTAGTTACAGTTTTATGTGCGGCTGGCTGTGTGGGGAAGGTGGTTTTGGTGCAGGTGAGTTGCGAGACTAATGGGGGTTTGTTTTCGCCTGTTGGGTATCGATGTCAGAGCGTTGGTTACTAAAGCCTTTGAGGTGGCTCTAGTTGGTTTTGGTGGTGGGGCTCGCACGTACAAGGTGTCATACGTGCTCGCTGTGGCGTAAAGGAGGGGGGTATTTGAAGTCGGTGGATTGCACAAAGAGCGGGGGCGAACCTAGTGCAGGAACGGGTTACCCCTGGTGGTGCAATGGCATGGTTGGTGGGTCCCTGCTGTGCTCGGTCACAGCGGGACATGTTAACGTGGGACCCTGCTGTGCTGGGTCACAGCAGGGCATGTTAATGTGCTGGGTGTCCTCGAGCCGGTGTGGTGCGGCTGAGGGCACATGGTGGAGCAACACTCGGCTGGGTGTCCTCGAGCCGGTGTGGAGTGGCTGAGGGCACATAGTGGAGCTGGTGTTGCAATCATATATAACGGGACTCTTCACTTACCCCCCCCCCCCTCCTTTGCTGGTGGTTATGTTTTATGGAGTGATTATTATATTTATGAATAAAATGTTATTGATTATTTTGATGAAAATAAACGAGGCTGCTGTGGCCTTTTACATCCAATGTCACGCAGTCTGTGTCTTATTTTGGTTGAGAAGCGGTAAAAGGTGGATAACTGGTTTGGGTCAGTACGGCAAGATAGGGCCGCCAGTCAGACGTTCCTAAGTCAAGAAAAGCCCGGACGCCTGCCCTGAAGGGGCTCAAGGGAGGGCAACATGACTGAGGAAGGATGCTAGGCCTGAGGGTTAGCAAGGGGTTAAAGTGTAGGGCATTTTGTGCGGGGAAAAATGGAAGGTGGAGTTAAGTGCTGTGGGGTCATGTAATTGGTCAAGGGGTTGTCAGTTGTAGGATAGTATATATAGGGCCGAATTATGAGGTGGGAGGTCATTCACTACCTGGAAGACGTCCGTAATTGTCCCGCCCACCCGCCCTTTTCAAGATTTATGGAGATCGACATGGAAGGACGAAGAAGATTGACCTTGTCGCAGCAGTCGGCGTAAAGGAGGGGGGTATTTGAAGTCGGTGGATTGCACAAAGAGCGGGGGCGAAACCAGTGCAGGAACGGGTTACCCCTGGTGGTGCAATGGTATGGTTGGTGGGTCCCTGCTGTGCTCGGTCACAGCGGGACATGTTAACGTGGGACCCTGCTGTGCTGGGTCACAGCAGGGCATGTTAATGTGCTGGGTGTCCTCGAGCCGGTGTGGTGCGGCTGAGGGCACATGGTGGAGCAACACTCGGCTGGGTGTCCTCGAGCCGGTGTGGAGCAGCTGAGGGCACATGGTGGAGCTGGTGTTGCAATCATATATAACGGGACTCTTCACTTACCCCCCCTCCTTTGCTGGTGGTTATGTTTTATGGAGTGATTATTATATTTATGAATAAAATGTTATTGATTATTTTGATGAAAATAAACGAGGCTGCTGTGGACTTTTACATCCAATGTCACGCAGTCTGTCTTATTTTGGTTGAGAAGCGGTAAAAGGTGGATAACTGGTTTGGGTCAGTACGGCAAGATAGGGCCGCCAGTCAGACGTTCCTAAGTCATGTAAATATATGCTAATAACAAGCTGCAGCTTTTGCTCAGATTTTGCTGCAGAAAAAAACCCCTGTGAACATAGGCTAAGGCCATGTGCACACATTCAGTATTAGTGAGTTTTTACCTCAGTATCTGTAAGGCCTCGTGCACACGCTGAGAATTTGAGTATTTTACTTCAGTATTTGTGAAACTATGTTCACACAGGAAGTTTTTGCTCAGTTTTTTCATTATTTTTTTGGGCAATAGTCTTGTTTACAGATTAAAGTTGGACTGTTCAATACTAGACCTTAGTGTTTTTGTTTTTTTTAAACTGAAAGGAATATTGATTAAATTAGTGGATTTTTTTACGTTATAGTTTCGTCAACTATTTTTCAGAAATTATCTGTTTCAGGTATTTGACACATGACCCGTCACATGACCCATGGCTGAGGGATGGGGGGGGCCCACAGGTCCTGAACAGCCCAGGGCCCTGGTTACCCTAAGGCTATGTGCGCACGTTGCGTAAATACATGCAGTTACGCTGCGCTTTGTAGCGCAGCGTAACTGCATGCGTCCTGCGTCCCCTGTACAGTCTATGGAGATTGTGCAGGGGCCGTGCGCACGTGGCGTTTTAGAGCGCAGCGCTTCGGCTACTGCCGAAGCGCTGCGTAAAAAGAAGTGACATGTCACTTCTTCCGTGCACTTTGCCGGCAGCTCCTGCTCTGTCCATGGGAGGAGCTGCAGGCAGAGCGCATGGAATTGGCTTCACTATGGACATTTCTGCAGCGATTTAAAGCGCACATGTGCTCTTCAGATCGCTGCAGAAATTTCTGCAGTGAACTGTACGCAACGTGCGCACATAGCCTTAGAGCGCAGCGCTTCGGCTGCTGCCCGAAGCGCTGCGTTCTAAGAAGTGACATGTCACTTCTTCCGTGCGCTTTGCCGGCAGCTCCTGCTCATTCTATGGCAGGAGCTGCAGGCAGAGCGCATGGAATCGGCTTTTTTTTTTTTCTCTACGGACATTTTCTGCAGCGATTTGAAGCGCACGTGTGCTCTTCAGATCGCTGCAGAAATTTCTGCAGGGCTAGTACGCAACGTGCGCACATAGCCTTAGGCTATGTGCGCACTAGAAATGTCATGTTTCTCAAGAAACTTTCTTGAGAGACATTCTGGGAGCTGAAGATTCTTGCATCTGCGTAAAAAATCCGCACCAAATTCGCGGCAAAAACGCATGCGGATTTGCCGCGGATTACCCGCGGATTTTTCCCTGCGGATTTTTATGAATGGATAAGTGCAAATCCGGGGGTAATCTGCAGGAAATAATGAACATGCTCATTTTCTCAAGAAAGTTTCTCGAGAACATTTTCTCAAGAAACTTTCCTTGAGAAAAATCCGCAGTGTGCGCACACCTATTTTTTTTTCCATAGTTTTGCTGGGAAATGTCTGCAGAAAGATTTAACACCTTTCTCAAGAAATTTCCGCAGCAAATCCGCGGGTAAAACGGTCTAGTGCGCACAAAGCCTTAGGCTGTGTGCGCACGTTGCGTCGTGTCCCTGCAGAAATTTCTGCAGGGATTTGACAGCACATGTGCACTTCAAATCGCTGCAGAAACACTGCTAATTGATGCAGTGTTTCTGCAGAAAAAAAGCCGATTTCATGCGCTCTGGATGCTGCCTCTCCCATAGACAGAGGAGAAGCTGCATCCAAACTGCACGGAATAATTCACATGTTGCTTTTTGGAACACAGCGATTTGGAACAAAATGTTGGCATCCAAATCGCTGCGCTCTCAAACGCAACGTGCACATGGATTATGCACAATCTTCATAGATTATGCTGGGGACGCAGGATGCATGCATTTACGTTGCGGTGCAATACGCAGCGTAAATACATGAAATTCGGCAACGTGCGCACACAGCCTTAATCCGCCGCTTGGTGTTGATTATGTTAGAAAAAACATCCACCCTTCAAAATTAACTAAATCACATAGTGGTGAGCCACTCACTCAATAGTGCCTCCAATGAATGGATATAGATCATAAAACTGCATAATCAAAAAAATTATTCTATGAAAATAACCTGAGTGTATTCCATGGAGCCAGAAAGAGGGAGTAATCTAAACCACTGACAAGGTAAAAGACCAGCCAAAATGTAAAAAGGCCAAGCAGAGCTATGTGCAGCAAGTAGATAAGTAAATGACTATCATAAGCCTAAAGGGTGCTTTACACGCTGCGACATCGCTAGCGATGTCACGCGCGATAGCACCCGCCCCCGTCATTCGTGCGACATTTGGTGATCAACGTCGCTGTGACCGCCGAACAATCCCTCCTTCAAGGGGGAGGTGCGTTCGGCGTCATAGCGACGTCACTGCGGCGTCACTAAGCGGCCGCCCAATGGCAGAGGAGGAGCGGCCGGAACATGCCGCCCACCTTCTTCCTTCCTCATTGCCGGTGGACGCAGGTAAGGAGATGTTCGTCGTTCCTGCGGTGTCACACCAGCGGCATGCACCACCAACGATATTATGAAAAGGAGCGATGTGTCAACGATCAACGATTTTTGACGCTTTTGCGATCGTTGATCGTCGCTCCTTGGTGTCACACGCTGCGATGTCGCTAATGGTGCCGGATGTGCGTCACTAACGATTTCCACAAGTACCGGAGACACTGACACACATAGACCTATTAAAATTAATGGGTTTGCGCACACATATGCATGTTTTCACATGGACCGTGTGTCCATATGGAGCATACATGTGTCCATGTGCTCCACACATAGACATGTCCATTTTTCTCCAGCAGCACGGGTGTCACATGGACCGCACGGATGTGATACATGTGACATGTACCAGAGAAAACCATGTTTCTGTGAAATAAAATTAATTTCTACACTCACTACATGCACTGCTGTCTCTGCCGCTGCTGTCACTTGCTTCCGACCCTCGCTCATTATGCTCATCGCATATTCCCTGCACCGAGGACCAGAAGCAGCAGCAGTGGGGAGTCAGCAAGGCCGGAGACCACAGAGCGAAAGACATCAGCACCACGGAGAGCAGTGCCAGGGACAGGTGAGCATAGAGTTCCTGTTCTCCGTGTGTGATCACAGATAGCACACGCAGAACACTCATGTGCAAAACTCACGGCACATGGAGGGCCATACGCACCTTTTACACGTTCGTGCAAAATGTGTGTGTTTTTCACAGACGTGTGAAAGAGGCCTTAGTAAAACACAAAAGTAGTAGTCATCATTACCTATAAGTAGAAGAGAGGTTATTCTCAGAGAAGAATTTTTTGAACATGCAGTTTCATGATCTACTGTATATGTGGCGCCCCTGAGGCTTCAGTCGCAACAGGGTACTGCATCTCACTTAAGGTGCAGTACTTATCCTGGGTAATAAAGAGGTTAAGTGCTGGTGTTTAGCACTTATACAACAACATTTACACAAACACCCAGTTAGTGAGCCAGTCAGTTACACAACTCAGGAAGTCAGCCAGCCTGGGAAATTCCCAGTTACCAGGGCAACGGCCTGGGAGGTGGGATAGCACTGGGGAAGTTAAGGCTGCTTTACACCAGACAATCTATCGTGCGATAGATCGTCGGGGTCACGGTTTTTGTGATGCACATCCGGCATCGGTGGCGATGCCGGCCTGTGTGACACCTCCTAGCGACGCAGTATCGCTCACAAATCATGAGTCGTGTACTGGTCGCTAGGTTCCATAATATTGTTTAATTTAGTTGTTCATCGTTTCCGTGGTAGCACACACCGCTCCGTGTGACACCCCGGCAACGATGAACAGCAGCTCACCTGCGTCACGCGGCCGCCGCCGGCTATGTGAAGGAAGGAGGTGGGCGGGATGTTTACGTGCCACTCATCTCTGCCCGCCGCTTCCATTGGCCGGCGGCCGTGTGACGTCGCTGTGACGCCGAACGTCCCTCCCACTCCAGGAAGTGGACGTTCGCCGCCCACAGCGTGGTCGCACGAGAGGTAAGTACATGTAACGGGGGTTACCGACTTTGTGCGACACGGACAGCGATTTGCCCGTGACGCAAAAAGGATGGGGGCGGGTACGATCAATTGTGAAATTTCACAATCGGTCGTACCGTGTAAAGCAGCCTTTACAGAACACACAGAAAATCACTTCAGCATAGTCGCACAGCATAGGGACACAGAAGAATATGGTCACAGGGGAGAGTGCTTTATAGCGTACCCTGTTAGGACCGGCCCCACTGGAAGAAGCAGGAGAGTTTACCGGGTGAGCTGGAGAGACAGAGAAGTAACACGGTTGCTGAGGGAGAGCTTCATTGCTCCCTCTGAACCAGCACAGTGCAGGGTGCAGGGTGCAGAGCCCTAGGGTGGAACATACTCTACGTTGGACCACCAGAATCTGCAGGACAGGGGGATTGTACGTCCCTCTTGCCATCACAAGTTCCTGGAGCACAGTGGCACATAGGACCATGCTTATTGGGCCTCCCAGCTTAAAAATAGCAGCCTGCAGCTGGCCAGGTTTGTCGCATACATTAGATGTGACAATCCCGCAATTTTACCCGGCTCATCCCAATTGCCCTTGTGTGGTGCCAATCGGGGTATTAAAGGGTTAATAAAAGCCCACATCTGCCACTAAGCCCTAGATTAGTAATGGGAGGCGTCTATGAGACCCACCCCATTACTAAACAGTAAGTGAAAAGAAATAAATACAAACACCCAAAAAATCCTTTATTTGAAATAAAATACAAAAAAACTGCACCATCTTTATCCAATTATTAACCCCAAAAGCACCCAGGTTCAACGAAATGCACACAAGGTCTGGGGACAATTCAACATCTGAAGTAACAATGGGTGGACATAGAACAATGCTGTGAGCTTGTGGCAGAGAATGAGCAGCTCGATGAGTGGTGACGTTATGTCATTAAACTATTTTGAACGGTCTGACATGACACTTGGGATCCTCTTACCTCCCTTAAATGTGTCTGGAGTTGTGTGGCATTCATCCTCCGGTTTCCAAGGGCATCGTTCTCAATTAATCAAGAATGTGGAATGTGGCCAAAGGACGTCCATTCCTATTCCTTTCTGTGACTCTTCCAGCCTCTCTGTATCTCTGTTGCAACCTGCTGATGATACTCTGTGACACTCTAACCTCAGTGGTCACTTCCATCTGAGAACATCCAGCCTAAAGCCTCACAATGGTGAGGTACTGGGGATCAAATGTTAAGTGTCATCTTGGTTTCATGATGTCAAAATGTCAACAGTATTATGAGTAGGACTGTTTAAATACAAATTCTAATTGAACCATGAAATGAATTGGGAAAATCGATCAAACACTCAAACACCTGGAGTGAATTTTGCTATTAAACTCCTTGATCCTTGATAGAGAACAGCAAGTTGTGCATGAAGTACTGAAACATTGAAAAGTTGGACATGTGCATTTAAAAGATTAGAGTAGGTCACATTTAGATCACCTGAAAAGGTCAGAGAGCATTATAAGATTATCCTGAAATTTCACTTTGAGTGAGTAGTGTATGACCATATCCATTTAATTGATATGTGCTCTATTCAAGAAATACACAGAACACACACAACTTAAATGGGTTTTGAATGAGACCTAAAAAAAAAAAAAATAGTCATGGAGGCCAGATACAGAAAATGTTTTTTTATCTCGTTTGATTGATCATTCTGTCACTAAATAATGATTAATATGTACCATTCATTGCTGTGCACTTTTCATGCAGAATATTTGCAGGGAATTTGACAATTACTATAATAAAGTATTATTGTCTAGAATTCCTTCCATTATTGTATATTATCTCAGAATTTCAGATCCATGAGAAGTTTGGAAGGTTAATCTATGCAGTGGAATCTGACACCAGGGTTTTGCTACCTGAGAGCAGATCATATAGGGCATAGATTACAGAGATCTGTCTTATTTTACTGAGTGCTGGTGTTTTTAATAAAAACGGTTTTCACTGCTTCAAATCTACCAGTTCTGTGAATGCTGAGCTTTGTACAACCTCACCCACACCCCTTATTGCTGGCCTGTGTGCACTGTGCATAGGCAGAAAGCTGCAAATTAGTGATTGTGGGTGGGGTTATAGAGAACAAAAGGACTATATGGCAGCAGACAACTAGTCCTCTAGTGATAATCTGCTGCTTATAGTACACTGATCAACATACATCATAGTAAGTGATACATTGTTGGACTTAAGGTTCTGCCCCTACATTATGTTCCTCCTACATTAACCCCTTAGTGATGGAGCTAATTTTCACCTTAATGACCAGACCAAATTTTGCAATTCTGACCAGTGTCACTTCATGAGGTTATAACTCTGGAACGCTTCAACGGATCCCGGTGATTCTGAGACTGTTTTTTCGTCACATATTGGACTTCATGTTAGTACCAAATTTAGGACGATATTTTTTGCGTTTATTTATGAAAAAAATTGAATTTTGGTAAAAATTTAGAAAATTTAGCAATTTTCAACTTTTGAATTTTTATACCATTAAACCAGAGATTTCTGTGACACAAAATAGTTAATAAATAACATTTCCCACTTGTCTACTTTACATAAGCACAATTTTGGAAACAAATTTTTTTTTGTTAGGAAGTTAGAAGAGTTCAAAGTTTATCAGCGATTTCTCATTTTTACATCAAAATTTACAAAACCATTTTTTTAGGGACCACATCACATTTGAAGTGACTTTGAGGAGCCTAGATGACAGAAAATACCCAAAAGTGACACCATTCTAAAAACTGCACCCCCCAAAGTACTCAAAACCACATTCAAGAAGTTTATTAACCCTTCAGGTGCTTCACATGAACAAAAGCAATGTGGAATGAAAAAAAGCAAAAATTTAATTTTACCTAAAAATGTTGCTCTAACCCAAATTTATTCACTTTTAGAAGAAATAACACAACAAAATGGACCCCAAAACTTGTTCCCCACTTTCTTATGAACGCACAAATACCTCAAATGTGGTCAGAAACCTCTGTTTGGACAAATGGGAGGGCTCGGAACAGAAGGAGCAATATTTGAATTTTGGAAAGCAAATTTGGCTGAAATAGATTGCGGGCACCATGTTGCATTTACAGGTCCGCTAAGGTACCTAAACAGAAGAAACCCCTCACAAGTAATGCCATTTTGGAAACTAGACCCCTCAAGGCTTCTATCTAGGGGTATAGTGAGCATTTTGGATCCACAGGTACTTCACAGATTTTGTTAACGTTACGTTGTCATATTGAAAATTTTAATAATTTTCTCAAAAATGTTGCTTTATCATCAATTTTCTCACTTTTTCAAGAGGTAATTCCAAAAATTTGACCTCAAGGTTTGTTACCCACTTTTTTATGAGCGCGGTGATACCTCACATGTGGTCTGAAACCTTTGTTTGGACAAATGGAAGGGCTTGGAACGGAAGGAACAATATTTGAATTTTGGAAAGGAAATTTGGCTGAAAAAGATTGTGGGCACCATGTCGAAATTTGGAGGTCCCCTAAGGTACCTAAACAGCAGAAACCCCGCACAAGTGACCCCATTTTGGAAAGTAGGCCCCTCAAGGAATTTATCTAGAACTTTGGTGAGTACCCTGAACCCCCAGGTGCTTCACAGAATTTTATAACGTTGAGCCGTGAAAATAAAAAAATAAAATTTTACCACAAAATTGTTATTTCAACCAGGTAGCTTTTTTTTTTTACAAGAGTAAAAGGAAAAAATTCAGCATAACATTTATTGTGCAATTTCTCCTGAGTTTGGCGATACCTTATATGTGGTGGAAATCAACTGTTTGGGCGCATGACAGGGCTCGGAAGGGAAGGAGTGCCATTTGACGGCAAAATTGGCTGGAATCAATAGCGGACGACATGTTGCATTTGGAGAGCCCCTGAGGTGCCTATACAGTGAAGCTCCCCAATATGTGGCCCCATTTTGGAAAATAGACCCCTGAAGGAATTTATCTAGATGTTTGGTGAGTACCCTGAACCCTCAGGTGCTTCACAGAAGTTTAGAATGTTGAGCTGTGAAAATAAAAAAATACATTTTTACCACAAAATTGTTACTTCATCCAGGTAGCTTTTTTTTTTACAAGTATAAAAGGAAAAAATTCAGCATAAGATTTATTGTGCAATTTCTCCTGAGTATGCTGATACCTTATGTGTGATGAAAATCAACTGTTTGGGTGCACAGCATGACTCGCAAGGGAAGGAGCGCCATTTGACTGCACAATTGTCTGGAATCATTAGCGGACGCTAAGTTGCATTTGGAAAGCCCCTAAGGTGCCTAAACAGTGGAGGTCCCCCACAAGTGACCCCATTCTGGAAACAAGACACCTCAAGGCTTTTATCTAGGTGTATAGTGAGCAGTTTGAATCCAAGAGTACTTCACAGAATTTAATAAGCTTAGGTTGCCATATTGAAAATTTTCATTTTTTTCACAAAAATGTTGCTTCAGCATCAAATTTTACTTTTTCAAGAGGCAACAACAAACCGTGGACCCAACAGGTTATCCAATGTCTTATGAGCAAAGGGATACCCCACATGTGGCCAAAAACCTCTGTTTGGATAAATGGGAGGGCTTGGAATGGAAGAAGCACCATTTGAATTCTGGAAAAGTTGAAATAAATTGCAGGCACCATGTCACATTTGCAGGGCCCCTTGGGTACCTATACAGCAGAAACCCCCCACAAGTGACCCCATTTTGGAAACTAGATTTTATTCAGGAGTATAGTAAGCATTTTGAATCCACAGGTACTTCACAAAAATGTTGATGTAGCAACAAATTTCTCACTTTTAGGCTATGTGGCCATGATCCAGCGACACGGCGTCTAGTATACAGTGTCAGCCTTCCAGCAGAGATGTGAGTGTTGTCCACGGGAGAACACAGCTGCCCATGCCCACGATTTGGGTTCAGGCTGCTGTGGAGCTCTATGCTACCTGCAGAGAACACTCTTGTCTCCACAGCATAAATTGACATGCTGAGGCTCGGGAAGCTGCACCACAGGTCAGTGCATGCTGCAGAGAAGAGAAGCACAGTGGGCACGGGATTTCTAAAAATCCTTTCACTATGCTTCTACTGCACAACACAGCGTTATGGACGCAGGGAAAACACTCTGCGCACAAAACCCTGCAAACCCCGATTGTTGGCGCACAGCCTAAAATGCTACAATGGATGAATGGATAGATGTCAAACAATTATAAGGTCCCACCCCCTGCATATTCTAAGCTGGTGCCCTTTAGTGCCTTTCATGTGGCACTAATGGGTGCCTAGCCTTGTATTTAGCCCCCCCAAAAAATTAATAATTAAAATAAACGACGTGGGGTCCCCCCTATTTTTGATAGCCAGCTAGGGTAAAGCAGACAGCTGTAGCCTGCAAACCACAGCTGACAGCTTCACCTTGGCTGGTGATCAATTTGGAGGGCTCCCCAAAACAAACAAAAAAAACCCAAAACAAACAAACGTGGGGTCCCCCCCAAATGGAATCACCAGCCAAGGTGAAGCGGACAGCTGGGGTCTGGTATTCTCAGGGTGGGAAGAGTCATGGTTATTGGACTCTTCCCAGCCTAAAAATAGCAGGCCGCAGCCGCCCCAGAAGTGGCGCATCCATTAGATGCGCCAATCCTGGCGCTTCGCCCCAGCTCATCCCGCGCCCTGGTGCGGTGGCAAACGGGGTAATATACGGGGTTGATACCAGCTGTAATGTCACCTGGCATCAAGCCCTGGGGTTAGTGATGTCATGGCATCTAAACAGATACCCAACATCACTAACCCAGTCAGTAATAGAAAAAAATAAAGACAAAAAAAATTTATTTGAAGAAACATTCCTCTTTCACCAATTTATTGAAAATAAACAAATTCCGGTTGCTGTAATCCATTTTGGAGGTCCCACGCCGACTCTGGACCTTCTAGAATATGGGGGGCACGTTCAGGGAACGTATCCCCCCATTTTCTGGAAGAGCAAGCTCTCCATGAGCAGTGTGGGTGCAGTAATCTGAGAATACTGCACTCACACTGCCCCGGTCCAACCTAGGGCAGAGTGACCTGCAGTAACCTCATTCAAGAATATGAGGGGCATGCTCACAGAACGTACCCCCCATTTTCTAGAACAGCAGGCTCTCCATGTGAGGAGTGTGGCTGCAGATTACTGCACTCACTCTCCCCCGGTCCACAGTACAGCAGCATGTGCAGCAGCGAGGTCAGCGTCCCTGCTTGCAAGGATCCAGCTGACAGCCACTGTGTGCATATGCGCCGCCAGCTTTCCAGAAGGAGGCGGCGTGATCGCGGGGACAGAGCAGAAGCCAGGTAACGGGGAAGACCGGGGGCTGACGCGGGGTGACGGCGGGAGACCTAGCGGGACCTGGGGACAACTTTTCTGTCGCATGTGACGTGTCACATGCGGCAGAAAGAGCAGGATGAATGCGGCTGCGTGCTACTGTGCGCTGCGCGCCGCCATCTTGCATGCTCCGAAGGGGGAAGGGGGGCGGCTCTGGAGAACCGGAGGGGCTCCGGGGGACCAGATGGCTCCGGTGTACCGGAGGAGGGGTCAGGGGGAGCACATTTCCCTGCGATCTGAAATGTTTGATCATTTCAGATCGGAGGGAAATGAATGCAGAGCCGGCGGCGGCGGCAGTTTTCGGCGCGCGTCGGCGCCATTTTGGATGTTCCAGAGGGGGTGGGGGTAGTGGGGGTTGATTTCTCCGGTACCGGGGGATTTGGGGGCACTAGGGGCTTATATTTCTTTCTCATCTGACATGTTTCATAGCTGAAACCCCCGAGATTTTCACTGGGGGGCGCTACAAGCTTTTTCCGGCCTGACGTCTCAAGATGTCGGAACAGAATAAGTACCCTGTTTTTCCGACGTCTTGAGATGTTAGGCAGTCGCTATGGGGTTAAATGGCAAAAATCTGTTGACATATTCTTATTGTTTTCAGTGAGAGGTGTATACAGTTTTATACAGTAAACTCCCCCTGGTGGTGCCTGTCTGCAGCGTAAATTTTAGGGCACCTCTCACTGAGTTTTTTATTTAGGCCATGTGCCCACGGGAGCTTGCTTCTGCGGATTTTCCAGATAAATCCGCAGGTTTTAGCATGTACAGACACTCCCCATGTTATCCTATGGGACATGTGGAGTGTCTGTGTTCACGTTGCGGAATGTGCGACTGCGGAATATGTTGCGGATATCCCGCAGCCGCACATAACTGCATGTCAATTATTCCTGCGGATTTACCTGCGGATGGTCCCATACTTACCTGACTTGATAGCAGACACCCGTCACTTTCCCTCGGTGCACAGGCGGCTGGAGCGCAGTGGATCCATGAGCAGGAAGGAGGAGGTGAGCGAGGCCTCCACGAGCTCATGTGACAGCCAGAGCTAGTTCAGACCCGCCCACCTTCTCCTGCACAGTGTAGAGACGCTGACAGACGCCGGAGAGAAGTGCTGTGTGATGGAGCCAAGTATGAACTCCCCCGATCACTCAGCACTTGTTCTTTATTGAGGATGCAGTGCCGAAGCCATGGGACTGTATCCTCAATGCCGAATGCCCGCAGGATATCCGCAGGAAATTCCACAAGAAAACCGCAGCATGGAAACAAACAAAGTTGTGCTGCGGTTTTCTGGGAGCTCCTGCGGAATGTCCTTTGGATATAACCGCAGGACACTTTCCCCCGTGGGCACATAGCCTTAAACTGAGTACCCCCTCCAATTGCCACTATTCCAATGGAACAGGTTTTTTTTCTGTGCCCCTCTGTCCCAAAATGATGCCCTCTAGTAGTAAAGATGCAAATTTTCCCTGTGACTGTCCACCTTTTTACCTCTTTGACAAAAGTTCTGTGGTATATGCCCAGTTGTTTAAAGCTAAGATGTGCTTCTTTATTACCACGGGGAGAGGAAGGGCATAACTTTAAAGCAGAGGGGGTGAAGAATGAAAAGAAAGTGTTCTAGAATCAGCGGAAACTGAAAGAGCTCCGCAGATTAAAGGGCTATTGCCATCTCCAAGATCCTATCCCAATATGTAGTAGGTGTAACAATAAAAATATTAATAATAATAATATTAGCAAACACCGTTGGTTAGAAATGTAGTATAGTTCTTCTGATTCACTATGTCGCTTACCTCATGTTCAGGGCATTGCAGGACCTGGGGTATCCATGGCTATGACCACTAGCAACTAAAGCCAGTGATTATATGCGTGGTTGCAATTATGGATACCTAAGGTCCTGCAATGCTTTGAACATGAGGAAAGTGACAGTCAATCAGAAGAGAACTGTACTACATATCTAACCAAAAGGTGTTTGCTAATATTATTATTATTTGTCACGCCCCCGGTGTCCCGGCACCGCTCCTTACCAACTGACCCAGTTCCGGTGTCCCAGCGCCACTCCGTACCCACTGATCCGGTCCCCGTGCTCACAGACCGTGGCTGCGGCTAAAGATCCTGCTCCCCTGCGTCCCCCTTGCTTCCTGCTCGACGGTCCCCCCGGCTTGCTGCGACTCGGGACTCTGCCTCCGGCTCCTCCGAGTCCTGTCCCCGGTCTCCTGTGCTTGCCCCTGGCTCCCGGGCTTCGCCCATGCGCATTAGGACGCGGGCACACTCCTTCACCTTTTCTTAAAGGGCCAGTATCCCTGGAACAGGAGATGGCTGATTGCAGGTGCAGGGTATAAAAGACTTCCTGTTACATATGGGCGGTGCTTATTCAACAAGTTCTTACAGCTTAGTATCTTGTGATTGTGTTCAAGCCCTCTGTGTTCTGTTCCTGGATTAATCCTGTCTCTGTCCTAAGAACCTTACGCCCAGTGTGTGCCACAGCTGGTCCGGCTCCCTGGAGATTCCCCGGTGTCCGTTAGCAGTGGACCGCTCCATCGTCCCTCTGCTTCACTCCGCCACCGGCTCCGGATTACATCTGAAGTCTCCAGCCTGCACTCGTCACTGGTTCACTCTACAGGCCACGGCCACGTCCCTGTCGATGCAACAAACCATGACAGCGTCCGCACCTGTGTCCCTCTCTGCATCGCAACTCTGCCTCGCTGCTCCGCCTCGCTATGCTGGGGATCCCAAGACCTGCAGAGGCTTCCTGAACCAATGCTCCCTGCATTTCAAGTTCCTCCCACATCTGTTTGTCTCGGACCAAGCAAAGGTGGCCTTCCTGATGTCTCATCTAGAGGGGGAGGCGTTGGCTTGGATGAACCCCCTGTGGGAGAGAGAAGATCCGGTTACCCACAACATTCGGGAGTTTTTGGAGACCTTTCGCAGAACCTTTGACGAGCCCGGACGCACCACCTCAGCGGCTTCTTCACTCCTTCGGTTACGCCAAGGCTCCCTAACGGTTGGCCAGTATGCGTTTTCGCACGCTTGCCTTTGAACTAGGCTGGAATAATGAAGCATTGTCCGCCACCTTCTGGGAGGGCCTTTCCGGTCGCATCAAGGACGAGTTGGCAGGTAGTGATGTACCAACTACCCTGGATGGCCTAATCGCTCTGGCCTCCCAGATTTCAAGAACGAGTCCAGGAAGCAATCCGTGAGAGAAAACCGGTACGCCATGTTCCTACCCCGAGGACTTCCGTTCTCCCACCGTTGCTGTCGTCTAGTTCTTCTACCTCCGAGCCCATGCAAGTGGATCGTCTGGGTCAAGCTGCACTACGCCGGGCAGAGCGGCTCACTAAGGATCTATGCCTCTATTGTGGAGACAACACACACCTGATCTGTTCCTGTCCTGAGAGTCCGGGAAACTCCAAGGCCTAGGGTTGGTAGGAGAGGCCACCCTAGGCGCCAAGGGCCTCTCACCCCCGGACACGCTGACCGTCCAAATGACAGCGGAGGAGTCCCGGTTCACTGTGGAGGCGTATCTGGATTCCGGCTCAGCGGGCAACTTTATACAACAGGCCACGGTGGACAGATATCACATTCCGGTCACGCCGCTCTTGGATCCCCTGGTAATTGCTTCCATGGATGGGAGACCCCTCTCCGAGGCCGTGCTCTTCATCACAACTCCCGTGGAACTCCGTATAGGCGCATTGCACACTGAACAGATCACCTTCTACGTGCTGCCGCAGCTGGCTCACCCAATTCTGTTGGGACTACCCTGGCTGCGAGCACATGAACCCGTCGTCAGTTGGTTTTCCGGGGAGATTACTAGATGGGGCCAGGCCTGCCACGAGACTTGTCTGCAACCAGTTCGTCCACTCCATCAGCCTCCGGCAGCGGACTCCCTACCAAGACTGCCGTCCGCCTATTGGTCCTTTGCGGACGTTTTTGACAAAAAAGAAGCCGAGGTCTTGCCACTGCATAGACCCTAGGACTGTGCCATAGACCTGCAGCCAGGGTCTACTCTGCCCTGAGGGCACGTGTATCCCTTGTCACCAGCAGAGACACAGGCAATGTTGGAGTACATTGCCGAGAACTTGGCAAGGGGGTTTATCCGAAGATCTGCATCCCCTGCAGGAGCTGGATTTTTCTTCGTGAAAAAGAAGGATGGTTCCCTCTGGCCATGCATCGACTACAGGGGTCTAAACCAGATAACCGTGAAGAACAAATACCCTCTTCCTCTCATCCCGGAGCTCTTCGATTTGCTTAGAAGGGCCCGTATTTTCACCAAACTTGATCTCCGTGGAGCATACAACTTGGTCCGTATTCGCCCGGGCGATGAATGGAAGACCGCCTTTAACACCCGGGACGGGCACTACGAATACCGTGTGATGCCGTTCGGTCTCTGCAACGCCCCGGCTGTCTTTCAGGAGTTGGTGAATGACGTTTTCCGGGACCTGTTGTACGTCTGCATGGTCGTCTATCTGGACGACATCATGTTTTTTTCTCGGACAGATCGACCCACAGGAGACATATGCGTCACGTCCTGCAGAGGCTTCGAAAGAACCGTCTGTACGCCAAGTATGAGAAGTGCATGTTTGAACAGACGTCACTTCCTTTTCTCGGTTATGTTATTTCCGATACGGGTCTTCAGATGGATTCGGAGAAAGTGTCCTCCATCCTCAAATGGCCTCTTCCCTCTGGACTAAAAGCCATTCAACGCTTCCTTGGATTCGCAAACTATTATCGCCAATTCATCCCCCACTTCTCAGCTCGGACGGCCCTTCTCTCCGCCAGGAAAGGGGCGAATCCCTAGGAGTGGTCTCCTGAAGCCGAGGGCGCCTTCCGTTCCTTGAAACAGGCATTCGCCTCTGCTCCGGTTCTCCATAGACCCGAGCTGAATAGACAATTCATGTTGGAAGTGGATGCCTTCTCTTCAGGCGCCGGTGATGTACTTATGCAGAAATCGTCTTCCGGAAGAATGGTTACCTGCAGCTTCTTCTCCAAGGCCTTCTCCGCCCCAGAACGCAACTATACCATCGGCGATCGGGAGCTCCTGGCTATCAAGCTGGCCTTGGGGGAGTGATGATACCTACTGGAGGGAGTGGTATATCCGGTCATAATCTACACCGACCATAAAAATCTGGAGTACCTGCAGTCGGCCCGAGTACTGAATCCGCGAGAAGCCTGGTGGTTCCTGTTTTTTGCCCGGTTCGACTTTCAACTCCATTTCCGGCCCACTGACAAGAATCTGCGGGCGGATGCCCTGTCCCGGTCCTTTGTACCTGCAGAACAGGAGGACGAGAAGGACCAGTTCATCATCTGTCCTAGTAAGGTCATCTTGGTGTCTCCAGTCACCTTGTCACAACTTCCCCCGGGGAAGACCTTCATTGCAGAGAATGACAGATGGAAAGTTCTTCTTTGGGGCCATTCCTCGAAGGTGGCTGGACATGTGGGCCAGAAGACGACTTGGTGCCTGATCGCCCGTCACTACTGGTGGCCGTCTCTCCGCAAGGATGTCATCTCTTTTGTGTCGGCATGTCCGTCCTGTGCCCGTAACAAGACTCCCTGGCAGCTGCCCTCTGGTCGTCTCTTGCCTCTGCCCATTCCTTCCATCCCGTGGCAGCATATCGCCATGGATTTTATCACGGACTTACCCTCGTCTTCCGGATATACAGTCATCTGGGTCGTGATGGACCGTTTCTCCAAAATGGCTCACTTCGTCCCCTTGCCTGGTCTGCCCTCTGCTCCGGAACTCGCAAACAACTTTATTCAGCACATCTTCCGACTTCACAGCTTTCCTCTGCACATAGTATCCGACAGAGGAACCCAGTTCACCTCGCGCTTCTGGAGGGGGCTCTGCAAACTACTAGGAGTGTCTCTGGACTTCTCATCCGCATACCATCCTTAGTCCAACGGCCAAGTCGAACGAGTCAACCAAGTTCTGACATCCTTTCTTCAGCTCTTTGTCAATTCCCATCATGATGACTGGTCCAAGCTGCTCCCGTGGGCTGAGTTCTCCTACAATCATCATGTCAGTGAATCCTCCTCCAGTTCTCCCTTCCGTGTTGTCTATGGTCTTCAGCCTGCCGTCCCGATGCCCGTACCCTCTAGTTCTGGTGTTCCTGCTGCCGATACACTCTCCAATGATTTTTCTGACATATGGAGTGCCATCAAGACATCCTTGGAACGTACCTCTCTTCGGATGAAAAAACATTGATCCTCCTCACTTCTCCCCGGGAAATATGGTGTGGCTGTCTTCCAAATACGTCCGGCTGAAAATCCCATCATACAAGTTGGGTCCCCGGTACATCGGTCCCTTCAAGGTTCTCCAACGGGTCAACGAAGTCTCGTACAAACTGCAGCTTCCAGCCACGAGGCATATCCCAAACTCCTTCCACATATGCCTACTCAAACCGGTTATCCTCTCGCCCTACTTCCCTGATACCGTTCGTTCTCCTCCTCCTCTTGCTTCTGATGATGATGTGTACGAGGTAAGAGACATCTTGGCCATGAAGAGGGTGAGAGGTAGGTAGTACTTTTTCATTGATTGGGAGGGTTTCGGTCCTGAGGAACGATCCTGGGAACCTCTGGAGAACATTGCTGCTCCTCTTCTGCGCAGGTTCCTGGCCCGGTTGCGGGGAGGGGGCGTCAGGGAGGGGCTACTGTCACGCCCCCGGTGTCCCGGCACCGCTCCTTACCCACTGATTCGGTTCCGGTGTCCCGGCACCGCTCCATACCAACTGATCCGGTCCCCGTGCTCACCGACTGCGGCCGCGGCTCCCGCTCCTGCTCCCCTGCGTCCCCCGTGCTTCCTGCTCGGCTGTCCCCCCGGCTTGCTGCGACTCGGGACTCTGCCTCTGGCTCCTCTGAGTCCTGTCCCCGGCCTCCTGTGCTTGCCTCTGGTTCCCGGGCTTCGCCCATTCGCATTAGGGCGCGGGCACGCTCATTCACCTTTTCTTAAAGGGCCAGCATCCCTGGAACAGGAGATGGCTGATTGCAGGTGCAGGGTATAAAAGACTTCCTTTTACATACGGGCGGTGCTTGTTCAACAAGTTCTCACAGCTTAGTATCTTGTGATTGTGTTCAAGCCCTCTGTGTTCTGTTCCTGGATTAATCCTATCTCTATCCTCAGAACCTGATGCCCGGTGTGTGCCACATCTGGTCCGGCTCCCTGGAGATTCCCCGGTGTCCGTTAGCAGTGGACCTCTCCATCGTCCCTCTGCTTCACTCCACTCTGGTTATCCTTTCCGATTTCCTCCGGTCCGAAGACATCACGGGACTGGCCTCAGTATTCCCTCCGGACTTTCCGAGGACGCTCCCGGTATCCCACCTGTGTTCCGGCTACTGTGCATCTAGGCCCTCTGGGGTGGTCGCCAGACAGTCCCTGTATAGGGGTTCGCTCCTGGTGGCCTCCCTGGTGGCGTCCGGTACATGGTCCCGTGGGTCCACTCCTGGACGGAACGTAACATTATTACACCTACTACATATTGGGATAGGATCTTGGAGATGGGAATACCTCTCTAAATTAAAAAATAACTTAACTTTAACACTACAAAACTTGTCAGAAATCTGTTGTAAATATAATTCAATCTCATTAAAATAAATTCTAAAATTATGAGCAGAAAATTATTGAACCATTTGAGGAGCTCTTTATTATGTCCCTAACAAGTTGTTCACAGAGGAAGATCTATGCAGTCCTTTATGCGATGTGTCAGTACAGATTTAATCACTGGGACATTTGTAAACAATTGGCTTCGTACATGTACAGTACATTATATATAAATTGTGTCATGGGAAAAAGAAGAGAAGCCATCGCTTCAAGCTCATAACACATTAAAAAATGTAAGCAATGACTAAGCCTTCGGAATGTCATCATTTAATGACTTGCCAAATCACTGAGTTCAAATAATAGTCTTGGAAACAGGAAATAAGCGCCACCGCTCGAGAGCTGCCCATGTCCAGCACTAAAGTTCTCCCGTGTTTTGCCTATTTTTTCAAACACTGTAATCATTGTGATGTCATCACTGAAGTTTGTGAACATAACCGGATAGTGACAGAGCTGGAGCAAGGATGGGAGAATATGGCAGTGCTTACTATTTTTACGTTGAGCAAGCTTACACAGCAAGGGCTTGATTCGTCAATTTATGGAGTTCTCACTCCATTTTGTTCAGCTCTAAAAAATTGGGTGGAGTAGTGGCTGCCGCAGCTCTTTATGTTCATGACAAATCTTACTCCACTGAAGTAGAATTAGTGGTGAGGAGCACTCAGAGGTGTTCGCCACTTGTCTGATGGTCCTGATTCGTAAAGAGGCATCTACCTTTTCATGAATCAGGAGCTTCTGACTCCAAAGCGACCCCTCATCAAGACTGGTGTGAACAACGCCGGGCTTGATGTATCTGGCCCCATAAAGAATTGTAACAGTGAGGGCATAGGAAGGTTCAGGGCGCTTAGGCTGACCCTAAGACTAGGGACCCTGAGCTGTCCCTTATCCCTACGGTAGACTTAATGGAAGTCAGGGTGAAGCCTCTAACGGGACCCTGTCTCCTATCCAGGCCCTATCAACTGTGTCCCCACCACCCAGGGGATTAACCCGGACGGAGCCCAACTACCCACCATCGTAGAACAACAGATGGGTGTATAAAAAACATACACACCAGAAAAATGCACCAGGGGATACCAGAAGGTGTATGGGTAAGAGTACAAAGAAAAGGAGGTAGTAGAACAACTTACAACAAACAGCAAATAGCAGCATTAGTGAACAAGACCTCCTCTCTGCTCCATGGCTAGCTCCAGTAACAGAGTAACCAGCAGTAGTCCAGCAGAGTGCTTCAATCCCGGACGGTAATTTATTAATTGGTGCTAGCTGAACCAGTCGGCTGCTGCAACAGAAAGTGCATTAACCCCACAAGTGCCTAAAGGAGAAAACCCATTTAAAATGCATGGTCTAGATGGTAAGATGAGAGCTAGCCCTGAGCCTGTCCCTATACAAGGTGACAAGCATGTAAACCTGGAAAACCTATGGGTTGTTTTTTGTTTTTTTTTAAATATAGCAACATGAAAATATACCAACAAAAACATAGTGTTTTTCTTGGTGTCACTAAAATACTTAAGGTGAGACCATATTATGATTGTCCAGTTCAGCACTTCTCGCTGAGTTCACATGACAGTCCACATGCAGGCTCTGTCTTTTGAGTTTTAGATTTATATAGGCTATAGTATATAGCAGAAGATTAGCATTAGTAAGTTAGAATGTGCTTATTGTATACAGCAATCAGGAACGGACGATGAGTGATGGTCCCTATCTAATAATTGTGTATGGGCCCTCCATCATTAAGTAACACATGGCATACAATAATAACAGAGTACACACACAAGCCCAGTCTACACGTCATACACGCACAGTGCACACATGCATGTGCCGCCTCACTCGCAGCAGCCGAGCTTCTCGGATCCGGACCTTCTGTGGGTGGCTCTAGGGTCTCCGGACCCGGGGGTCCCGCGGTCACTTCGATCAAAAAGGGGGTTTGTAGTGGTGGATGTAGGACGTATATGTACGGGCTGAGCTGTGTTAAGTTCGTGACGCCACCCACGGTATGTGGTGAGGTTGGACACCACCGCTGCAGTGACGGGGCACCCGGGGGAGATGTTATACACAAGTTGTTAACCCCTCTGTGGGCAGGGATGATGGCCCCGGGATCCGTTGGGGGTTTGGTGCAGGGAGATGGGCGACCGCAGGGTGCTGGTGTACTCACTATTTAAGGAAACACATGAGCCTCTGGTAAACCAAGGTGATGATGGTCGGTACCCGCAGCCGGCTGCGTTCTGGTCCTCCCACCCGGCTGGCGGTCTCTGTCTTTCTCCTGCACCTTTGTGTAATGGTGGACTGCCTGTGCTTGCAACTTCAGGAGTCTGCTCCCGGCTGGATGTGGCCCAAGGAGCCCTTGCCCGCAGATACTGGCCCGTGGGATCTCTGAGCCCTGGCCTTTTATACCCCTCGGTGGGCTGTTGTCTTCTAATAGGGACTTTGGGTGGGAGAGGACCTCTAGTCCTGGCCTCAATCGGTAAATTAACCGGTTCCAGTCGCTTCTGGTCCCGGCTTCAGGGTCCAAGTACCCCCCTGTGTGCTCCAGTTTCCGAGTCGGTTCCCCGGGTCGGTACCGGCGGGCCACTACCCTGTCCCGGTCCACCTCGGTTCCACCGAGCCGTCTTCCTGGCTCCTGCAGACAGAGACCGCCGTCTGCTTCTTAGCCAAAGGCACCAGGGCTCCTACCCTGGCGCCGTTCAATTTGGGGTATTCGCCTCTGCTAGAGCTGGGCACAGCTCCAGCCCACACTCCTCTCCAACTTGAACTCTAACACTGTACTGTTTACTTTCCCATCCTCAGGCTGTCTAGACTCCTCAGTGGACGTCTTCCAACCGCCTGGTTCCGCCCCCTGGTGTGTCCATCTAGCCCTGAGGGGGGTGACTAGGGTTTTAAGGTTGGCTGATGTCACCTGTGAGGGAAAGGTGTAGTGCAGGGGCCTATCTGTGACTACCTGGCCTGGCCAGGGCGTCACACTCCCCCTTGGTTAAACACAGACCATCCTCAGGCTGTCCGACCACCACCGGTTTATTTTGTTTAACTGAAAAAGATAAAAGATTTTAAAACAGATACAAGTATAATAACATATTTACATTGGATCATGGATATTTTGGTTCCTTCCCTTAACGGGAGGTATGTTACTTTAACGTTGCATAAACATTTTTATTAACCGGGATGGGACCATGTCCTTTTCACCTTATCCCACCCAAACAAACCTAGCCTTGGTGCCACCGCTAAGCACTGGTGCGCACCCCTTTTCCCCAGTCCAGGAAACGGGTTTGGGTCCTTACCCGGCAGTCTCTCTCAGAGGCCCCACGTCCAGGGAACCCCTGACCCGGAAGGTGTAGTGCAGGGGCCTATTTGTGAGTACCTGGCCCGGCCAGGGCGTCACATGCATATATGAGCGTACTGTGCATAAGTCAAACATGCATTATGCTCACATCCATCATACAATACAAGCAATATACTCTTCTCACAAAAGCACTTCACACCCGACATATAGGCACTGTGCATCCACATCACAGAAGCACAATGCATAAGTCACCCAAACACTGCACAAACGTCATACAAGCACAAATGTTACATCTTTTTGAGGCCACAGGCTCAAAACAGCTATCTTGGATAGACTTGGCATAAGTCACTCCAGTTGAAAGAATCCAGAGAAACCATAACACTCTTTGAGCCCCTATTTGGGGATTTGGATTAACAACGGGATTTAGCGGATTGCTACTTACGGAAGGGCTGCCATCCAAAGATGTGAACCAGAGGCAGGAATAGTCGCCAAGCAGGGTCTAAGATGGGAGGTCACAAAGGACAAAATTAGGATCCATAAGAATAGTAAGGGAACTTGTCAAGCTGTACAAAAGGCTAGCAAGAAGTAGTACCACGTATTTCCCACTAGGCGGCAGCAGAGTAGTGAAGGAGAGACAAAGTAACACTGTAAAAGAAAGGAGGCTAAAGTACAGCAGAGTAACTACAACAGGCAGTTCGCAGGCGAACCACCAGGGGGCAAAAGAGTAGTCAAGCAGTCAGGGTAAAAACGGGATGTCAAGTCACTGCAGAGTGAGGATCAAGATCAGGTCAGAAAACAGAACCGAAGTCGGATGTCGGGAGATCAGGTATGGAGAGGGAAACACAAAGGGCGCATGGAACAAAAGACAAGACCAGAGGGTGAGGGGACACAAACACGGAAGGAGGATGAACCAGAATGGGTAAGCAACTGACAGGAGAGGGAAGTCAGGGACTGGGACAGACAGACGAACAGGGGAGGATACAGGTCAGGGCACGGTAACAAGGAGTTAGAGCAAACAGGAAATCTCACCAGAGCCAGTCACAGGCTGCAGAGCAAAACTATAACCAGCACAGGAATGCTGATGCAGCGACCTGATATAGTGTCTCCTGAAACTGGAATAAAGCTGATGGGAGTTAACCCCTGACATGACCAGGTTTGGTCTGGGAAACTCTGGAGCAGAGAATACTTGTCCTGGATCATGACAGATTTCGATGCTGGGTCACAATCGAAAGGACAGCAAAGTATAAAATTGTCAAGAAGGAGAAACATCAAATCACAAGCAGAGGTTACACAGGAAAACACCATTAATAAGTCGGAGATCAAATCCAGACTTATCCAGGGAAGCACAACCAGCAATACTGAGCAGAAAACAATCAGACTTATCCAGAGATGCACAAGCTATATCTGGCAGCTTCCAGCAATAAGCTGGAAGCTTCAGTAGGGTGTGGGGCCTTCTAATAAACTGAAGCCAAGAGCCGACATCCAGCTGGACAGCACATACACCAATTCTGTCAGACTGGAAAGTACTGCAGGTCCCAGCCACTCTAGGCTTAGTGGATGGGCAGAGCTTCTGGTTCTCCTCTATCACCAGCACAGCCCATGGAGTGAATATAGTGATACCTGATGACAGAAGCAGACATTGCAGGAACAGGTTCTGGTGGAGATGTGACAATAGCATAAACATAATACAAACATTGCACATACAGTGCCTTGAAAATATATTCATACCCTGTGAACGTTTACACATTTTTGTATGTTAAAACAAGATGCTTAAATGTATTGTTTGGGAGTTATACCGAAAGAAGGTATTTGTGAAGTGTAAAGGAAATGATACCTGCTTTTCAAAATATCTGAAAATTGTGATGTGCATTTATATTCAGCCCCTATGGTCTGTTTCCCCTAAATAAAATCCTTGAGCGACCATTTGCCTCCAGAAGTCTTTGCAGAGCCGAGGGTCCTGGATCCCAGAGCCTTATTCTCTCTGGGGATAACATTGTTGAGAATAACCCTTCAAATTCCTGTAATGAAAAAAGATCAGAATTAGCATTGTTTTCTCATTACTTTTTTTTTTTTGGACTTCATTTAGTACTGAGTAGAATAATGAGACAGTAAAAGATGCATGATATCCCCTGTCTTCCCAACGTGAATAGTTACAATCTGGGAGAAAGGACAATGTAAAGGCCAATATATACAAATGTAATTATAAATTCTCACAAAACTATAGATAACACTTTGCTATATTCTTAGTCAGATTTATCAACAATCAATACTATTAATACTTAATTACTTAATAATACAATAATATTGTGCTTTTACCTGTAAGGCCAAGTGCACTGATGTAAAACATATTCTCTTACTGCCATCTAGTGGTAAAATAGGATTTTGATAATCAAATGCTCATCAAAGTGCGTTTACATTGAGGCGGTATAAGTATTATTTATGCTTCTTGCCAGATAGAGAAATAAAATATTTGGCAGGAAAAATAGGTTTAATGAAATTTTTTTTTAAATAAAGTAAGTAATTGCAAGCAATGAATATCTCAATGAAAATAACTTTGCTAGATTTACATTAGATTATTGCAATGATATTCTGCTGCAGATAAAAAATTAACTCATAGTTGATTTCTGAAAAATTAAGGTCTCATACAACTGTAAATTGCACAGGGCCATCCTCTGTGGCCATAGACTTAGACATGGTCCTACTGGATTTCCATAAACCTCTGATTTCATATGGAAGCATAAAGTGTTCCCAAATGAAACAGAAAACAAGAACTGCCATTTTCAATATAATGCATAATTAGAGTTATACCGCCTAAGGCCTCTTTCACACGTCAGTATTTTGCATCAGTGTTTCATCAGTATTTGGATGCCAAAACCAGGAATTGCTCCAAAACACAGAACAGGTGTCAAGCGGGCTTTACACGCTGCGATCTCACTAGCTGCTCCCGTCGGTTGTGCGACACGGGCAAATCGCTGCCCGTGCCGCACAACCTCGCTTAACCCCATCACACACACTTACCTGCCCTGCGACGTCGCTCTGGCCGGCGAACCATCTCCTTTCTAAGGGGGCGGTTCATGCGGCGTCACAGCGACGTCACACGGCAGGCGTCCAATGAAGCGAAGGGGCGGAGATGAGCGGAACGTAACATCCCGCCCACCTCCTTCCTTCCGCATTGCCGGTGAAGGCAAGTAAGGAGATGTTCGTCGCTCCAGCGGTGTCACACACAGTGATGTGTGGTGCCGCAGGAACGACGAACAACATCGCTAATAAGCAGAAAACGATTTTTTGTTTCAGGACGACCTCTCCGTGGCAAACGATTTTTGCCGCTTTTGCGATCGTTTAAGGTCGCTCATAAGTGTCACACGGAGAGGCAGATTGGAGGAAGGGCCCGTAGCAGAGTAGGCTGGGGCCCGGCCACCACCTGGACCGGTGGCCATCCTCTGGGGGGGGTCAGGGGTTTCCCATGGACGTGGGTCCCCTGAAGAGACCGTAGGGTGCGAAATACCGTACCCGTACCCGCTCGGGCAGCCTGGATGTGGACTGGGGTCAAGGGGTGCTGCCCGCTTCTTAGGGGCAGCATCAGGGCCAGGTTGTTTGGGCGGGAGAGAGCGGAAGCCGACCGTTAGTAAAATGTGTTGTAACGTTGAAAGTACCGTGCCTCCCGTTATGGGAAGATTTATAAAGAAAAATACTTGTGTATATTGTTTATATGTTTTCTACCTCTTTTACAGTTTTACAAAAATAAAACCGGTGATGGATGGGCAGCCCGCGGACGGTCTGCATTTAACCAAGGGGGAATGTGGCGCACCTGACTAGCCAGATCGTCACAGGTACTGCAACAACACACCCCACACCCCGAGATAGGCACACCAGTCACACACAAATCCTTGTTGCCTCCCTCCAGGGGCTGATGTCCACACCAGGTGGGGTGGAGCCAGGCGGTTGGCCCCACCCACTGAGGAGTTCACAGTCCTGGAGGTGGGAAAGGAAGTCTGAGTAGAGAACAGTTAGGGAGAGTAGAGAACAGTCAGGGAGAGTGAAGGAGAAGGAGTAAAGTGGTAGAGGAGCAGACTGACCGTGTCCGGGTACGTGGACCGGACACCGAGAGCAAGGTTGGCAGATGGTGGTGGCTGTCTGCAGGAGAGGCCGATCGACGTTGAACCGTAGGACCGGGGACGGGCGGTGGCCCGCCGGTACCGAACCGGGGAGCGAAGAGAAGCCAGCACAAACCGGCAGGGCCTACGGACCCCGACCAGGCTTGCAGTCGCCGTTAAACCGGTCAAATCCGTTAGCGACCGGAACCTCCGGGGATTCCTAGCAACAAAGACCCGACTGAAGGCAACCGTCCAAACTGAGAAGGGGAAATACAGCTACCACCAGAGCTAGGATTCCCAGGGCCAGAGCCTGCGGGCAAAAGGGGCTCCTCTGGCACATATCCAAGCTGGGGAGCGGGTTACCGGTGGGAAGCCATCGGGACCGAAGATACACAACAGGTGCAGGGAAAGGCAGCCACCACCAACCTACCGGGAGTAACCAGAGCAGCCGGCTGCGGAACCCGTCCATCCAGCCGTTTGTTTTACCGGAGACTCTGTGTCCATTCTTGGCTGAGTGAGTACCACCGTGCCATCTGGCACCGCGCTGCCCCGGCGACCCTGCACCTTGCCAACCCTGCCTCCCCGTCCCACCTCACCGGGCCCCGGGACCACCAACCCCCCTACCCACGGAGGGGAGAGAAACATCTCGGCTGCTCCCTGTCATCGCTCCCGGGATCCCCGTCCAGAGCAGCGGTGGTGCCTCAACCTCACCACACACCGTGGGTGGCGTCACGGACCAACTCCCCAAACCCAAAACCACCCCTTTCACTCACGGGCGAGGAGCGCCGCTCGAGTCCCCGGATCCGGCCCACCGCTCGAGCCACCGAGCAGCAGCCGCAGCAGCGTCGGACCCGAGCGTGGTGAGCGCAGCGCCCCGCCGCCCGCGACACACACAAAGCATGATAGTCCCCCAATTCTCACAAAGAGTATGATGGCCCCCACAGAATATGTTTTCCCCACCGCCTACATTCCCACAAACAGTGTTATGGCCATCAAAGATATGCACCGAGTCCCCCACAGAATATGTTTTCCCCACCACCCACAGTCCCACAAAGAGTGTTATGGTCATCAAAGATATACTCATATTTTTTATTTTTTTATTTATTTTTATTTACACAGAGTATGATGGCCCCAAAGTCCTACAAAGAGCGTGATGTCCCCACAGTGCCACACCAAGTGTGATAGTCCCCACAGCCCGACACACGGTATTACAGATCATACAGTCACTCATACTGATAGACCCCACAGTTCAACATAAAGTATGATGGACCCCAGAGCCCCCACACAGTATTATGACTGCACAGACCCCACAAAGTATTATTGACCTCACAGCCCTCTATAAAGTATGGTGTCTTTTACAGTCTCCATACAGTATTATGCACCAATGGATCCCCAAACAGTATGATGGACACCACAGTTCTGCTCGCAGAGTATGATGTCCCACAGAACCCTGACAAAAAAATACTCACCTCATTGCCGTATCCCCATTGATGTGCTTAGGCCAGTGCACTATTTGCAGCAGGCATGATGAAGTAATGTAATTGTAGATGTTACCGGGGTCAGAGCACAGTCGTATATAGGCTCCCTGTTCCATCATTATATTCAGCTGTATCTGCGTCCTGAGGACGTGAAGTGTGGTACTGAGCAATGCATTTGGTTATCTCTGTCAGTCCAATGACTGGGTCAGCAGCTCGCATGTTAGACCTCTGCTTCATTCAAACAATGGAGTTCCTGTATCCACCTTTGGGAACTCCAGCAGTTAGCACCGTTTTCAGGATGATGTCATAATAATTATTTAATGATGATATTACAATAAGTGATCTATACCTTCCATTGAAAAGTAGTGTAAATGGCTTTCATATCACTGTTATTGTACTGGGGATTTCCACTCACAAGGAGCTCAGTCATGATACATATGATAATTTATTTCCCTTGTGACTAATTTAGCAGTAGATACTGTTAATCTCATGAGTTCCTTATCTAGCTCATTCCATTGCAGAGCCTGGTTGTATGTCAGTTTAGCTTAAAGAGAACTTGTCAGTGAGATTTTACAAGTTAAAGGAAAGTCATTGCCATAATGGCGCTGTTATACTTGTTTCATTGATGCCTTAAGTGAAGAAATCTATGTTGTGATTGTTCTTTAATCCGCATTTGAATTTTTGTGTAATAAGATTTAGGTGCAGACGGATGGGATTTTGCAATGGGTCTTCTGCTCCTGCCCCTCGTCCTGCCTCTGGTGTTGGAATGACTGGTCACTGCGTTGTGAGTGATCTGCCTCCTCTCTGACACTTTGTTATGACGTCTGCAGTGATAATCTATCGACAGCGCATAAGCAAAAATAATAGCAGTCCAATATAACCCCTGTAGGCTCCATGCGCACTCTGCGTTTTTTGCCGCATCTTTTGGTGCAGTTTGTTGCTCAAAACTGCACGTCTTTCCTACTCCCAGCAAAGTCTATGAGAATTCAGAAATTCTGTGCGCACTTTGCTTTTTTTTGCCTGCGGTTTTGGGTTGGAAAAAAAACTGCAGCATGTCAATTCTTTGTGCATTTTTGTCCTGGTTTTTTTTCAGCCCTACCAGCCATTGATTTCATTTAAAAAAAAATGCAGCAAAAATACATGCATTTTTTTGTTGGGTTACTGCATAAGGTGTGTTTTTCTGCCAGAAGGTGCAATTTTGTTGTTAACAAATAAACAGCAGCATGCGGACGTAGCATAAAATGTATATTCTAAGCCAATGATAGCCAACCTTTTGAGCTTGGTGTGTCAAAATTTGCAAAAAAAAAAAAAATGAACATAACTCGGGTAGCATGTTACTTGAAGAAAAATCCATAATTTTGTAACATTTGTAGCTCTAATAACAAAAATGGATAATTCCAGAAGACACCGCCGCTCCTGTCAGCTCCACGCAGCTAATGAAGGGAATAGCGCGATCAGCTGTATTCAGCGTTGGCCGCGAGTAACCTCAGTGACAGCTCAGCTGATCTCGCTATTCCCTTTATTAGCTCCGTGGAGCTGACAGGAGCGGCGATGTCTTCTGCAGCTCCGGTCACCTTCATGCAGCAGAGCTGGAAACGACGCTGGACCATCCTGGATTACGCCGGACATGGAGGGCTTTTTCGGGCTTATAAAATTGGTGAACAACGCAATTTGTTTGTGTTTTTTTTTCTAATAAAGGATTGTTCGGGTGTGTGTGTGTTTATTTACTGTAATTTACAGATTAATCATGAAAGGTATCTCGGGGAGACGCCTGACATGATTAATCTAGGACTTATTGGCAGCTATGGGCTACCAAAAACTCCTTATTACCCCGAATGCCAATGCACCAGGGCTAATCGGGAAGAGCCGGGTACAGTCCCAGAACTGTCGCATATAATGTATGCGGCAATTCTGGGCGGCTGCTGACTGATATTGTTAGGCTGGGGGGGCTCCCCATAACATGGGGCTCCCCATCCTGAGAATACCAGCCTTCAGCCGTATGGCTTTATCTGGCTGGTATTAAAATTGGGGGGGACCTCACGCCGTTTTTTTTAGTTATTTATTTATTTATTTTACTGCACAGTATAGACACGCCCATCGGCTGCTGTGATTGGGTGCAGTGAGACACCTGTCACTCAGCGTGGGGGGCATGTCTGACTGCAACCAATCACAGGCGTCTGTGGGTGGGGAAAGCAGGGAATACGAGATTGATTTATGAGCGGCCGGCATATTCAAAGTAATTGTTGCCGCATATTCTCTGCACAGCTGTTCCTCGCCGCGCTGGTGATCGGGGAGCGGTAAGTATGAGAGAGGGCTGCTCACTTCAGTTACTCGGAGGATTAGCGGTCACTGGTGAATCCTTCACAGGTGACCGCTAATCAGTACGCGGCACACAGACAGAGCCGCGGCATGACAATGAAGTCGGGTGAAGTTCACCCGAGTTCATTCTAATCGCGCAACTCTGTCTGCTGTTAGCCGACATGTATCAACGACATTGTGCAACACACAAACGGACATTCCACACGGACATTCCACGTACACATACACGGGCATTTTACACACAAACACGGACATTTTACACGTACACACGGCTCGCATACGCCATCACACGGATGCCATACGTACCGGAGAAACGCCCCAAAAAAACGGAACACGGACCCGAAAAACGGACCGTGTCACATGGACGTTTTTTTATGCGGAAGTGTGTTTTAGGCCTTATGGCTAGTACAAGGTCTGAAGAAATAGTGTATGGCACAAGAATTCTCTTTTTAGTGCTCTTTCTACTCTCTATGTCAGAGGTCTTCAAACTTTCTTAACTTGAGAGACACATTCAGCTCTAAGAGGGGATCACAAGCCACATTCAGAGACCCCCACCCCCATGAGTAGAAACATCAGCTCATGCCTTGTTCCCCCCACAGTAGTGACACCCAGAGCAACCATTATCGGTATAAAGGCCGGCGTCACACTCGTGAGTGACTCACGCGAGTCTTGCATCGCATCACCCGGCACGGCCACACACTCTCTGCATAGGAATGTCTCAGCTGCATACAAATATTTGCAGCCGACCTACTCCTGTCAGTAGAGTGTGCGGTCGTGCCGGGTGATGCAATGCGTGACTCTTGCGAGTCACTCGTAAGAGTGACTCTGGCCTAAGAGCCAAACACACTGAGCCAGTATACGTACATGCAGAGGTCCCCACGTTACACTCATTTGGCATTCTCACATCAGGCACTTCCACCACACTACTGGACTCAGTTTGAAAAAACTCATTAACAGGCAGTTTTATCATGATTAATTCATATTTCTGATCCTTATGCCAAAATATATGCATCTACATCTGATCTTCTGTGAAGAACTATTCATAAAATTCACCTTCTGGAGACCTGCTCTTCATAGGAGTTTGTTAGGTCTAGTGTTAATGCATCAATTTGACAGACAGTCGCCAGCCACACATCATGGTCCTTCATGCCACTTGTGGCTCCCGAGCTGCACTGCATGTTAGAGACTCTTGTACTCTTTCAAGCACTACCCCTCAGGTCCTAAACTGGGTATAGCATAGTGTATGCGTTTTGACCAAACAGTTTTCTTTCACATGTATTCTGGTTCTATCCTGTAGATCAGGGGTCACCAACCTGTAGCTCGGGAGCCATATGGGGATCGCAGACCCGGGATGTGTGGCTCGCAGCGGTCTTCCAGCTTGGTGTATAACCACAAGGTCTAGCAAACAGCTATGAGGAGCAGGTCTCCTGATGTTGACTTTTGTCAGTAGCCCCACATAGAAGAGCAGATCGGAAAGGGGATATGGTAGGAACCCCTGGAACTTGGTGTACTGGCTCAGTGTTATTTCTGTGGAAAAGCTTTGGGTGTCATTATACCAATAATGGGGGCTCTGAGTATCACTACTGTGAGGGGGGCTGGAGTTGGCAGTGGCTTGTGACCCTCTCTAAGAGCTGAATGTGGTTCTCAAAGTCAGAAAGATTGGGGAACTCTGCTGTAGATGAATGATTTCTACTATATCGGCAGACCCAGCAGTCAAACCAGAGGTTCCATACCACTTGCTTGAATGGAGATAGGGTCGTAGGCCGCTTTCACATCGTGTTTTCACCTATATTCACTGGTCCTGTTGGTGCATCTGTCCGAACGCCCCCCCCCACCCCCTTGGTTGCATACGCCGACAGGGCCATTGACTATAATGGAGCAGACGGAGTCAGCACGTGCTCTGTCTTGCACCATTTTCGGGCATACTCTACACGTTTTCTGCAGGCGAACAACCAGACGTAGTAGACTAGGTTTGCCTGCAGAAAACGTATATGCCCGAAAATGGTGCAAGACAGAGCACACACTGACTCTGTGTTCTCCATTATAGTCAATGGCCCTGTCGGCGTATGCGTCTAAAGCACGTTTTACGGGGAATGGGGGTTCGTTCGGATGCCCGACGGGACCAGTGAATGTAGGTGAAAACGCAATGTGAAAGCGGCCTTACATGTGAACCGCTGATATTTTCATGGAACTGACAGAAATCATCACGTGTTATTCAGTAATTTCTATTTTTAGAGTGTGAGAAGTATCATTTTTATTAATGATTGAACATATTCAGCCAACCTGCTCTATTTATTGTGCCAGTGTGCCCCCAGGAACAATAAATTGTGCCAGCATAAATAAACAATATTAACACAGTTCCATTTTCCTTCATCCATCATCTCTGTCGTTCTCCAGGAACTGATATGTGATCAGCCGACAGAGTTACGTACAGGTCACTTTCGCTCTTACTTATCTTTATGTACAAATATGACTGATAGTCAGGAGTAGAGGCGGACATATCAGTGGTGCAACCAGTGCAGCGGCACAGGGGCCCAAAAGATAAAGGGGCCCATTTGCACCTCCAAACCAGGTGGAATTGTGCATTATGATGATTTACTGGACTGCAAAGGGCCCATGTAATGTTCTTGCACAGGGTCCCCCTTCTGTCTGTCTGCCAGTGGTCATGGGTGAATGTCAGATGGACCTGTACGGTGTGATACACTGTTTTGTAGTATGTAATTGTTGCGCCCCACGGGGCCTCAGGGGTAACTCGTCACCGGGCCAGAGGTTTTGTGGGGTTGCTGTGACTGGCCTGACCCGGCTCGGTGGCCCTGGTGGCTACATGTAAGAGACAAATAAGCGGGTATCCGGTGTAAAGGGGGATGGAAGAAGGGTGATAGGTCCCTGGGAAGCGTGTCACCGGTTGCAGTGGTGACAGGAGTCCCGGCCTCCTCCACCGCGAACCTTTTCTGCAACTTTTCCTCTTCCAGGAGCAGCTTTGGATGGGAATGGGGGATGCTTTGCAGCGCCACCCGTGGTGCGCTGACAGGAATCGGCCGCCACTGCGAGATGTTGCTCTCCTCCGAGGCTGATATTAACGCAGCCCAGATAGTACAGTTCCCCACAGGTGGAGCGAGCCCCAGGGAGGATGAGGGCGATGGGGACGGCTAATGGCGCTGAAGCGCGGGGCGGTGGCGCCGGCAATAACAAGGACGACACTAGGGCTGCGGTTCAAAGTTCTTTTCACTCACAGTTCTTAAAGGTCCCCAGAGGTGCCACTTTCCGCTGCCGTGGATGGGCTCCAGCCGGTCCCGGGTGAATCGGAGGCAATCACCGGTGTCTGTGGAAATGTCTGAGACCTTCCTCCTTGCACTAACTCGCGGCTCCCCATGGCCTGAAGCAATTTGGGGACTCCACTGTCTATGTTAACCCCTTCAGCCCTCGGGCACTTTCCGTTTTTGCGTTTTTGTTTTTTGCTCCTTTTCTTCTGAGAGCCGTAACTTTTTTATTTTTCCGTCAATCTTTCCATATGAGGGCTTGTTTTTTGCGGGACAAGTTGTACTTTTAAATGAAACCATAGGTTTTACCATATAGTGTACTTGAAAACAGCAAAAAAATTCCAAGTGTGGAAAAACTGCAAAAAAAGTGTGATCGCACAATAGTTTTTGGGATGTTTATTCACCGTGTTCACTATATGGTAAAACTGATGCATCTATGTGATGCCTCAGGTTGGTGCGAGTTTGTAGACACCAAACATGTATAGCTTTACTTGCATCTAAGGGGTTAAAAAAAATTCACAAGTTTGTCCAATAAAAGTGGCGCACATTTTGCGCCATTTTCCGAAACACGTAGCGTTCTCATTTTTCGGGATTTATGGCTCAGTGATGGCTTATTTTTTGCGTCTCGAGCTAACATTTTTAATGGTACCATTTTTGCGCAGATGCTACGTTTTGATCGCCTGCGGCGACCAAAAAACGTAATTTTGGCGTTTGGAATTTTTTTGCCACTACGCCGTTTACCAATCAGATTAATTGATTTTATATTTTGATAGATCGGGCATTTCTGAATGCGGCGATACCAAATATGTGTATATTTATTTTTTTAACCCTTTCAATTTCCAATGGGGTGAAAGGGGGGTGATTTGAACTTTTAGGTTTTTTGTTTTTTTTTATTTTTATTTTACTAGTCCCCCTAGGAGGCTATAGCGATCAGCAATCCGATCGCTCTTATCTATCTGCTGATCACAGCTATACAGCTGAAACAGCAGATACAGTCACTTCCTGTTTCATTCGGTTCCAGGCCGGGTGAAAACGAAAGTGAAACTTCGTAGCTGCAGGCGTCATCACATGACCCTGTGCTACGATGACAACCACCGAAAGTCACGTGATAACACACATGACTTCCGGTGGGGGCGGCGGTAAGTAAAAAACATGGCCGTGCGCATATAGATCTCGCTGCCAGACTTTGGCAGCGAGATTTAAGGGGCTAAATGTTGCGAGTGGAAGTGATTCCACTCACAACATGCAGGCACACATGTCAGCTGTTGAAAACAGCTGATATGTGTGCCGACTGCCGCCGCCTGCCCGCGGGACACACTCCATAACGGATAGATCCGTCCAAGGTCGTGAAGGTTTTAAGTGTCACGTCCTGTATGCAGGTGACACGGGTCCTCGCCGTGAGGCCTGGCTGTGAACTCGATCCTGGATCCTACATGTCACTGTGCTCCAGGAAAGTTGGTGGTGGGCGATGGGACATGAAATCCCCAACCCCTACAGAGTATAGCAGAAGGTAATGCGCTTGATGGTTCCTGGTACTTCCATAAAAATCAACAGCCTGACTGAAACTGAGGATGTTACAGACAACAGTAATCTAGAATTGGAGACACGTTACACAGCCTGGCGGCTCACTTCTTAGCAAGCAGATCCATCTGTGCTCAGGCACCGTCTCTGTGTGCTCTCAGGGCGGCACACACAGAGTGCTTGTCACAGGCCTCTGTTGGTCATTTCTCACTTGGCAGCAATGCACTTTTTAACTTTGTCTGACAACTTGTCCATTTCGGCAGCATACTTAAAGTGTAACCATCGTTTTAACTTTATTTCATAAACCAATAGTATGCATGAAAATAAACAAACTTGCAATATATTTTATCAGACAAATCTGTTTCTTTTTCTTCCAGAATTGATCAGTCATTACCTCTATCAGTCATTATCAAAATTCTCAATTCTGAGGTAAAATCTGTATTCACTGAAGACTTTCCCATTACTGAGATAGGAGATGGCACTGTCATGATTTACTCCTGGCTTAGCTGCAGCTAAGCCTTTTTTTAGTTTCACTTCTCTGATACAGGTCCCTTTAGGAGTTAATCTTTCCTGCCTGGTTCTGGAGGTCAGGCCACTACATTAGGGCACTGCTTCTCTGGAACTACGCCAGTGATATTTCCGGCTCTGCTGCGTTCTGCTTGTGAGTGACCTGTTGTCTGCCCTTCCTCCCTCCTGACCGCCATGTTCACCTGACCTGTTGTTGACCTCTGTTCTCTGTTCCTGTCCTGTTAGTATCTCTCCCGCTGTCTCCCTGTTCATTCCTCGTCTGCTTACCTTGATTCCGTTCCTGTCCTCTTCCCAGATTCTGAGTTCTGACTTCCCGGCTACCGACTCCTTGCTTCCACTTGACTACATTTTGCTTTTGCTCCTGTGTATTTACAAGACCTCATGTTGTGCTCCCGTGTTCTGACGATTCTACTGCCATCTGGTGGGCTTGACTAGTATTACCTCTGCTAGGGAATACTCTACTCATACGTTTTCTCCACTCTACCGCCCTCTAGTGGTTTACCTGCTATCTACCTTCTCAGGTAGTTTCAGGAATCTTCTCTGTACCACATTACTGCTCTGTACTGCTTTAGGACATCCTAGAGTACAGCGTGACAGGCAGTTATTACTGATAAGATTCTATGTAGATAGAAGAGGGGGCGGAGCTCTGCCAATAATCCTAATTGACATTCATATGAAGGTGATGGGATCATTTTTAATCCTCTTAGGCCTTTTCCAAATGTCATTGTTTTTGATTAGTATTTGCCAAAACCAGGAGTGTTTCCAAAACACAGAGCATGTGTCATTCAATTATAGTTTTTCTCTATAAGTTCCACTCCTGGCTTTGGTATGCAAACACTGACATGTGAAAGGCCAAACAGCCATTTTTCTGCCCTTTCAAAAATCCAGGAGCCAAAAAGTCAGACTAAGCCAAATTGTCATACAGAGATTTTCACAAACTTCGCCAACTGTCATGGTGGCATCAGGTTCTGTTCAGATTACAGATTCTGACACTCCACCTGAAAAATTCTCTGGTGTCTGTGATCAATGCAGGCAGACATGGGTGTCAACCTGCAGTGTGTTAATTCATAGGCAGGCTAGCAAGAGTTAATCCCGGGTAGTCTGCTTGTTAGTCTCCTTTAATCACATGTTGTGGGAAAGCCAATCACATATGCCCCCCCCCTCGTATTTATTCTGGCTGAATCCTTCCAACTATGCCAGCTATAGTTTATCTTAGTTGGTCTGGTGAGTGAGGTGTGATGTTCGACTATCTGGTGGAGGTAGAGCTTATTGCTTTGTGCGGTTGTGGAGTTTACCCGTTTGTCCTTTGTAGCTACCTTCCTGCTCTTGTTTTCCTCCTGAATCTCTTTTTGTATAATCCTGTGTGCGCAGTGAGTCAGAGTTTTGTTTTTCTCTTGCCTGTCTTTATCTGTGGTGAACATCACACTCCTGCCCTGTCCTTCCCTGGTGGGTATCAGATTAGGTCTGGTCAGGAGCATAGCCTCAGGTTTCTCCACCATTAGGAGTATCCCTAAGGTTAGGGATAGCATAGGGCCCGATAGTGTGAGGGACTACCCAGGGGCCCCAATCCCTCCTTATCCAACAGTCACATCATGACACAAATACAGTGAAACCTTTCTAGAAGACAACCTATTTGAAAGACAACTTCTTATCCAAATGAGATTTTATGGGGCAGATTTATACATCACAGATGCCAGCTCTTGTTTTCTTTATTTTTCCATTTCTCCATTATTTTTTGTGTATATTTATACAGTATGTTATCACCTGATTGACCATCTTTTTTTGTACATTTGATGAGTATTCGTGTTGGGGTGATGTTTGTCTTGAACATTCCGAGATGCAATTTCCTGATCAAGAGTTTGGAATTGTTCAAGGAAAAAAATCTTCACCAGTTTATGGTGGAAAAATATTCAAAAGTCCAGGCTGCTATCAATGTAATAACATTCAGCTGCATAATGTAAATCTGTCATTATTTCCTATTGTTCATTTTCACTAGAACTGTTTTCTCTAAACCTGGATGCAATTCAATTTTCCTTCAAATCTTCAAAATCTTCACCTGTAGAATCAATAGAAATATCATAATTGCATAGCTAAATGGCTTTAAGTCCACAAGTTATAAAGTGCTCGGGCTACCAAATGGGGAAATAAAATTTCAGACTTTACATCACTTTCTTCTTCTTTCTAGTGATTTTCCCATGACAATTCTCTATTTAAAGGTGATTAGGGGTTAAAAATTCTGGATGTAAACTTTACCTAGTGTCAGGTCCCTAACTAATCATAGACATGGCAATTCCTTCAGTGTATGTGCATATTGCATACATGTAGCTGGTCAGTACAGAAACGTATATCTTGTGGCCAAGTGTCTCTAGGTCACGAGAGTCCTGCAATGTAAAGCTATGTGCGCACGTTGCGTACTGTCCCTGCAGAAATGTCTGCAGCGATTTGAACAGCACACGTGCGCTTCAAATCGCTGCAGAAACAAAAGCCAATTTCATGCGCTCTGCATGTAGCCCCTCCCAGCCCCTGCCATAGACAGAGCGGGGGCTGCAGGCAGAGCGCACGAAAGTAGTGACATGTCACTTCTTAGAACGCGCGCTTCGGGCAGCAGCCGAAGCGCTGTGCTCTAATATGCCAGGTGCGCACGTCTCCTGCACAATCTCCATAGATAGTGCAGGGGATGCAGGACGCATGCAGTTACGCTGTGGTGCAGATTGCAGCGTAACTGCATGCAGTTACGCAACGTGCGCACATAGCCTAACAATTGAAAGCTGTATTCATCATTAAAGGGAATGTGTCATTTGAAAATTACCTATTGTGTAAATCTTTTTACGTTAAATATATATTTTTTTAAGTTGATGTTTTTGTTTTTTTTCATATCACCATAGTAAAAACAAAAATCTTGCACTTTTGACGCTGGTCCTAATAATAGATCCTACTTCCTTTTCTTAGCAACTCAGATTTTGAGCATATAGAAGTGTTATCTGAATATGCTCTAATTTGGACAAAGGTCATTGTAAAGGGGTAGAGGAGTTGAAACATCGTCTACTGTGAACCTATGTATCTAATGTACAGTATATAGTGGTGTTCCCTATCATTGTAATCCTATCAGTGATAATAATGAGGCTGCTGAAAAGTCATCTGTACAGAACAGGAAGTATGAGCAACGTACGTGGCTATTGTGAAATTTGCAAGATTTCAGATATACACTGCTCAATTATTAGGCAATTTCTGTTTTTTATTATTAATTTATTATTGAACAACTACAGAGCTGAAGGTCAATCCAAAATGTTGATAGATTTGAATATTCAAGAAAGTAGAAGTGAGGTTTTCTCTTTTTTAGAAGAATATCTCTGTGTGCAGAATTATTGGACAACTATTGGTCTACAGAATTAATATGGAACTAAATGAAAAATGAAAATTTTCCCATCACAATTGTTTATTTTCATCATCTTTGAAGGTGATGTAAGAGGGTGATCTATGGTCAGTGCTTTCCTGCAAACACCATGAATTGTACTATATATACTGTATATATATTAATGTATAAAGAAGGTAAATATTAATGTGAGAGTCCTTATGGTAGTGTGTTATGAAAGTTCTAGGATGTTTTATAAGGTAATGTCTCCACCTATTGGTCGATTATTGTATTACAGGTATTTGATAGGATGATTGATAGTTAATGTGGGTGGAGACAGAGCAAAGGCTACAGGCAGCAGCCATCTAAAGGGGGCTTTACACGCTGCGACATCGCTAATGCGGAGTCGTTGGGGTCACGGAATTTGTGACGCACATCCGGCCGCATTAGCGATGTTGCTGCGTGTGACACCGATGAGCGATTTTGCATCGTTGCAAAAACGTGCAAAATTTCTCTTGATTCATATGTTCATGGCAGTAATGCAGATTCCATTTTTCACATTTTCACTCTTACATATAGCTATTGGATTTTTCAAGTCAGTATTCACACAGCAGTTTCTGCTATTTCATGTATTCCCCTTACATAGTCACTGGTGTGCATACCTTATCTCCCCATAGTGATGGTTTTTTAGGTTTTTGCACCCAGTTCAGACTTAGAATGGTGTTCCAAACGTTATTCCTTCTTTTAAAGTAGCCTTTTGACTTGTGTTCATCACAATCCACCGCTATGGAAAATAGCGCAAGCTGTTAACGGCTTACTCTGTTTCCCATAGACTTGTATTGACGACACACTGCGACACGAGTGTCTGCGTTGCATCTGCCGGCCGACGCAGAGTCGTTATTTTGACTGAGCGTCGGACGGATGAAGCGCAGCATGTAGCGTTTTTTGTTTCCGTAAACAAAACGCACTCTGCAAGATTACGTTAGGATCCGTTAAGAGGCATACTGAATGTCTATGGTGCTGGATTCCGTCGCCATGCGTTTGGAGATGGATTCCAGTGCAGGATTCCGTCACGTTCTACTGAGCATGCTCAGCACGTCCAGCAGAACGTTCTAAATCGTTTAAAAGCACTCCTGGTCTCTCTCTCTCTCTCTCTCTCTCTCTCTCTCTATCTCTCTCTCTCTCTCTCTGTCTGTCGGTCTCTCTTTGTCGGCCGGTCTCTCTCTCTCTCTGTCGGTCTCATATTCACTGATCACCATTGCACAGCTGTCCGGCGGCTTCTCCTTGTTTTGAAAATGCAGGCCGCTCATTATTCCATCTTGTATTCCCTGCTTCCCCTGCCCACCGGAGCCTATGATTGGTTGCAGTCAGACCCGCCCCCACGCTGAGTGACAGCTGTCTCACTGGAACCAATCACAGTCACTGGTGGGGGGGTCTATATCGTGCAGTAGAATAAATAAATAATTTAAAAAAAACAGCGTGCGGTCCCCCCCCAATTTTGATAACAGTCAAGATAAAGCCACACGGCTGAAGGCTGGTGTTCTCAGCATGGGGAGCCCCACGTTATGGGGAGCCCCCAGCTTAAAAATTTCAGCCAGCAGCCGCCCGAAATTGCCACATCCATTAGATGCGACAGTCCCGGGACTCTACCCGGCTCATCCCGAATTGCCCTGGTGTGGTGGTAATCGGGGCAATAAGGAGTTAACGGCAGCCCAAAGCTGCCACTAAGTCCTAGGTTAATCATGGCAGGCGTCTATGAGACACCCCCAATGATTAACCTGTAAGTGAAAGTAAATAAACACATACACTTGAAAAAAAATCCTTTATTTGTAATAAAAAGCCAAAAAACACCCTCTTTCACCACTTTATTAAAATCCCCAATCACCCCTCCAGGTCCGACGTAATCCACAGAGGTCCCACGACGCTCCTGTGAGCTCCACGCAGCAACTGAAGTGAATCGCGCTGTCAGCGGTGACGTCACTGAGGTAGTGCTGGGTGGTAGTGCCTGCATGTATGCGGTGATGATGGAGGTGGTAGTGCCTGCGTTTATGTGGTGATGATGGGGGGCGGTAGTGCCTGCGTGTATGCGGTGATGATAGGTTCTGTAGGGCCTGCATATGTGCGGTGATGATGGGGGTGGTAGTGCCTGCGTGTATGCGGTGATGATGGGGGCTGTAGTGCCTGCGTGTATGCGGTGATGATGGGGGCTGTAGTGCCTGCGTGTATGCGGTGATGATGGGGACTCTGTGTCTCTCTCTCTCTCTCTCAGCTAAAGAAACCTAAAAGAATGCAACACGTTATCCGTGGCCTTTATTATCACACTATTTACAGTGCATCTGTCACATGCGTCACACAACCCATTGTGACGGATGCCGCACAATGCAAGTGTGAAAGTAGCCTTAAAAAGTCAGTGAGTGTGAGGACAGAGTGAGGAGAGGATGTAGCAATGTGGCTTGCCAGGCGTGCCCACTTCTGGTGGGCTGGACCCAGAAAATCCCAGGTGTGAAGACTACTGGAGGTATGGAGCCACTGGCTCAGTATTCGTGTTAAGCCTGCTTTACACGGTACGACCGATTGTGTGATTTCACAATCGATCGTACCCGCCCTCGTCCTTTTTGCGTCACGGGCAAATCGCTGCCCGTGTCGCACAAAGTTAGTAAACCCCGTCACACATACTTACCTCTCGTGCGACCTCGCTGTGGGCGGCGAACGTCCACTTCCTGGAGTGGGAGGGACGTTCGGCGTCACAGCGACGTCACACGGGCGCCGGCCAATAGAAGCGGAGGGGCGGAGATGAGCGGGACGTAAACATCCCGCCCACCTCCTTCCTTCCACATAGAGACGGCGGCGGCCGCGGGAGGCAGGTGAGCTGCTCATCGTTCCCGTGGTGTCACACGGAGCGACGTGTGCTACCACGGAAACGATGGTCAACTAAAGTAAACGATATTATGGAACCTAACGAGCAGTACCCGACTCACGATTTGTGAGCGATACTGTGTCGCTAGGAGGTGTCACACAGGCCGGCATCGCCAGCGATGCCGGATGTGCGTCACAAAAACCGTGACCCCGACGATCTATCGCACGATAGATTGCCTGGTGTAAAGCAGCCTTTAGGAGAGCACCTGTGAAGATGTTGAATTGGAAATGTTGAGTAAAGTTCAAGTTGAAGAGAAGTGTCTCATGTTTATTGAATTCTGTGTGACCTGTACTGAAACTGAGAAATGGGAACCAGCTGCTACTGGCAACCTAGGAATGGTCTGGAAGATCGAGACAGCGGAGGCCTCTGGCCCAAAAGTGAGTACCGTATACAACACTTCCCAGGAAATGTCCCCTTCACTGTGGAGATGGCCGGGGTGCGGAGTAACACTGCAGGGCTGCACAGCAGCTGGGATTCATCCCCGCCCGCGACTACAACTGCTCCGTGCCACCCCTACAGTGAGATACATAATAAAACAACTCAAAATGTGCAAAAATACTTTTCTGACATTTAATATTGTGACAAGGCGACCGGCCTTATTGTAAATGGCAGGTATATACCACGAAAGTGGTGTGATCCTGGAGACTTTTGCTGGCACTTATAGTGCCACAGACATTTTCCTATAGTTTGAATGGGCCAGGATTATGGATGGCTAAGAGATGGGTGGGACTAGTCATCCACATACCCCTGCCTATGGGTGTGTCGAACACAGGTCTTAATTAGGTTGTTTGGCACATGGCAGATCAGAGAGTGTGTGTGAAGCAGTGTATGAGAAGCACTGCATGATGAGCAGCCTCTGAGGGAAAAAAGGTTTATCTCAGAGAAGTCTGAAACCTCTGGAAAGAACCCATCTGAAGGAGCAGAGAGCTGGTGTCGCGGGTGGAGGAGGGGATGCTGCGCTCTCCCACTGCTCGGGACCGGCCGCTGCTGCGGCTGCTGCTGCTCGGTGGTGGCTCGAGCGGTGGGACGGATCCCGGGGACTCGAGCGGCGTTCCTCGCCCGTGAGTGAAAAAGGAGAATGGTTTTGGGGATTGATTGTCCGTGACGCCACCCACGGTTGTGGTGATATTGGTGACACCACCGCTGCTCTGGACGGGGATCCCGGGAGCGGTGACAGGGAGCAGCTTTGATGTTAGTTCTCCCCTCCGTGGGTAGGGGGTTGGTTGTCCCAGGGCCCGGTGATGGGGTAGGGATGGATGGCAGGCAGGTTACAGGGCCTGGTGAGGTGCAGGGTCGCGGGGGCAGCGCTGTGCCGCACGGCACGGTGGTACTCACTCAGCCAATGATGAGGACACAGTTCTCGGTAAAACACATGGCTGGATGGACGGGTCCCACAGACGGCTGCGGTGTTGTTTCTCCCGGCAGGTTGATGGTGACTGCCTTTCCCTGCACCTATGTACTATAAACGGTTCCAATGGGTTCCCACCGGTAACCCGCTCCCCAGCTTGGATATGGGCTGGAGGAGCCCCTTTTGCCCGCAGGCTCTGGCCCTGGGAACTTTAGCCTTGGCGGTGACTGTGTTTCCCTCTCTCGGTTGGACTGTTGCCTTCTGTCGGGACTTGGCTGCTGGGAGACCCAGGAGGTTGCCTTCGCTAACGAATTTGGCAAATTCACGGCGACTCCTAGCCTTGCCGGGGTCCGTAAGCCCCTGCCAGATGGTGCTGGCTTCTCTTTGCGTACCGGTCCGGTACCACCAGGCCACCGCCCGTCCACGGTCTTTACGGTAAACTCCGATAGGCCACTCCTGCAGACGGTCACCACCGTCTGCCAACCTTGCTGATCCGTCCGGGCCACACACCCGGACCAACTTTAGTCTGCTCAGCTGCCACTTTCCTTCCTTCCACTTTCACTCTCAAACTGATCTGCCTGCTTTTCCCACCTCCAGGACTGTGTACTCCTCGGTGGGTGGGGCCAACCGCCTGGCCCACCCCCTGGTGTGAACATCAGCCCCTGGAGGAAGGCAACAAGGGTTTTTATCTGACTTCGGTGTGCCTGACCGAGAGTGTGGGGTGTGTGGGTGTTGTTCTCTGTGGCCCCTGGCTTGTCCAGGGCGCCACATTCCCCCTTAGTAAAATGCAGACCGTCCGCGGGCTGCCCGTCCATCACCGGTTTTATTTTCACAACTGGAAAAGATAAAACGGTAAACACATTACAATTAAAATAACATCTTCCTACATCGGGAGGTACTCTTACTTAAAACGTTGCATAATGGTTACGGCTTACGCTCTCTCCCACCCAAGCAACCTGGCCCTGATGCTGCCCCTAAGCAAACAGGCAGCACCCCTTGACCCCAGTCCAGCACAAGTTACCCGAGCGGGTTCTGTCCTTTTCAGGGGACCCACGTCCATGGGGAACCCCTGAAACCCCCAGAGGATCGCCACCGGTTCCAGTGGTGGCTGGGCCCCAGCCTGCTCCACTGCAGGCCCTTCCTCCAATCTGCCTCTCCGGAGGCGGTAACGGTGAAAGCCACAACAACATTATTTACATGCCACAAGTTTGTGGTTGCCCTGCTAGTTCTCGGGCCTGTTCGTAGTAGTTTCTACGCATAATTTGAAAAGGGGGGTCCCAACGGGGACCAGTTGCCGGCAACGACCGGTTCTAATCAAGCAGCAAATCAGATGAATCTTCTCGGTAATCATTCACTTATCATTCATTTTCCAAAACTTTAAACGGTACTCTGGTGGTCCCAACGGGGGACAACTTTTAGGCGGAAGACCGCCGACTTCACTGCTCGCTTTCATCATCCTCCGCCGGCCCTGGGTAGAAGAACACAGGCACCAGCCCCTCCAGCGCATAGCAGGCGCGACGAGGAAGGGCCGCCCGGTATCTGTTATTTCCGCTCCGGGGAATGTAAGTGGCCTCCATGCCATTGAGGGCAATGACTCCTTCATCCTCCTCTGAAACAGGCTCTGTGTCAGGTCCGGAGTCACTATCGTCTGACCCTACGCCAGGCGGGTTGCCGCCAGCTGCCGCAGTCTCCGGGCTCGCCACTCTTCCAGCTACTGTTACGAGGGGATGTACGCCAGACGGACCAGCATCAGCGGGGTGCACGGGCGGGGAAGACGGGGGAAACATGGGGGCCAGGGGTAGACCGGGTCCCTCAACTGCAGTGGCCGGTCCCTCGGGGACACAGGGGCGTGGGTCACTCACCAGCTCCTCCATCATTGCTTCCATCCCGTACACCCGGGCGACCGCAGCTACCTCCTCCACCTCCGCGGTCCACTGCTCCATCAGCCTACATATCTGCCTCCGGTAATGTCGGCAGATCCCTGCCGTTTGGGTCCTCAGCCATGCCGCTGTTCCGGGCACCGGGTCAGTAGCCTCCACGTAGCTGGGTGGAGCGGACATTCATTGCAGGGGTTAGCGGATCGTGGGGTCCCAGCGTCCCTGTTCGTATAGCCGCGAGCTACATGCGGCCAGACGCCATCAGTCCCCCTTAGTCTCTTTCCGGCTCCTCCTCTACAGGGGCGGGGTTTTGGCCTTCGCGCCTCCACTACTCGAGGAGACGCTCGAGCAGGAATTCTTCGCGCCCAAGATGGCGGCTTCACAAATTTTTCGGCCGGACACCTCCGGCGGTCACACAAGGCGCACTTCCACCAGTTGGTAGAACGGTAGGATCCTGTTCGTGACGCCAAGTTGTCGCGGGCGGAGGAGGGGACGCTGCGCTCTCCCACTGCCCGGGACCGGCCGCTGCTGCTGCGGCTGCTGCTGCTCGGTGGTGGCTCGAGCAATGGGCCGGGGACTCGAGCGGAGTTCCTCGCCCGTGAGTGAAAAAGGAGAATGGTTTTGGGGATTGATTGTCCGTGACGCCACCCACGGTTGTGGTGATATTGGTGACACCACCGCTGCTCTGGACGGGGATCCCGGGAGCGGTGACAGGGAGCAGCTTTGATGTTAGTTCTCCCCTCCGTGGGTAGGGGTTGGTTGTCCCGGGGCCTGGTGATGGGGTAGGGATGGATGGCAGGCGGGTTACAGGGCCTGGTGAGGTGCAGGGTCGCGGGGGCAGCGCTGTGCCTCACGGCACGGTGGTACTCACTCAGCCAATGATGAAGACACAGTTCTCGGTAAAACACACGGCTGGATGGACGGGTCCCACAGACGGCTGCAGTGTTGTTTCTCCCGGCATGTTGATGGTGACTGCCTTTCCCTGCACCTATGTACTGTAAACGGTTCCAATGGGTTCCCACCGGTAACCCGCTCCCCAGCTTGGATATGGGCTGGAGGAGCCCCTTTTGCCCGCAGGCTCTGGCCCTGGGAACTTTAGCCTTGGCGGTGACTGTGTTTCCCTCTCTCGGTTGGACTGTTGCCTTCTGTCGGGACTTGGCTGCTGGGAAACCCAGGAGATTCCCTTCACTAACGAATTTGGCAAATTCACGGCGACTCCTAGCCTTGCCGGGGTCCGTAAGCCCATGCCAGATGGTGCTGGCTTCTCTTTGCGTACCGGTCCGGTACCGCCGGGCCACCGCCCATCCAAGGTCTTTATGGTAAACTCCGATAGGCCACTCCTGCAGACGGTCACCACCGTCTGCCAACCTTGCTGATCCGTCCGGGCCACACACCCGGACCAACTTTAGTCTGCTCAGCTGCCACTTTCCTTCCTTCCACTTTCACTCTCAAACTGATCTGCCTGCTTTTCCCGCCTCCAGGACTGTGTACTCCTTGGTGGGCGGGGCCAACCGCCTGGCCCACCCCCTGGTGTGAACATCAGCCCCTGGAGGAAGGCAACAAGGGTTTTTATCTGACTTCGGAGTGTGGGGTGTGTGGTTGTTGTTCTCTGTGGCCCCTGGCTTGTCCACGGCGCCACACTGGCTTCACATGTGAGTGGAGGTGTTGCGCCCTGGCCTATCCACGTCATCACAGATAACACACAAACACCCCCCACCCCCATTAGACAGGGACACCAGCCAAAGACAAAACCCTTGTTGCCTCCCTCCAGTGTCTGATGTCCACATCAGGTGGGGCGGAGCCAGGAGGTTGGTCCCACCCACCGAGGAGTTCACAGGCCTGGAGGCGAGAAAAGTAGCAGTTTAGTCCAGGAGGTGGAAGTAAGAGGAGTAAACACTTGGGTGTCTGGGTTTGTGGCCCAGGCACTGACAGCAAGGTTGGCAGACGGTGGTGGCCGTCTGCAGGAGTGGTGAAGCAACGCGGAACCGTAGGACCGGGGTCGGACGTTGGCCCGCCAGTACCAACCGGTGAGCGCAGTGAAGCCAGCACACACAGGCAGGGCCATCGGAACCCGACCAGGCTTGGAGCCGCCGACAATAGTCAAATCCGAATGTGACCGGAACCCCAGGAGTTTCCTAACAGCCAAAGACCCAATAGAAGGCAACCGCCCACACCGTGAGTGTATACAGCTACCGCCTAAGGCTAGAGACCCAAGGGCCAGTGCCTGCGGGCAAACAAGCTCCTCCGTTATCCATACACCGGGGAGCGGACTACCGTTGGGGATCCATAGTAGTCAAACGAGAACATCAAGGTGCAGGGAAAGACAGCCGCCATCACCTCTCCAGGGAGAGACACTGCAGCCGGCTGCGGGACCCGTCCATCCAGCCGTTTGGTTTACCGAGGACTTTGTGCATCTCTTACTGAGTGAGTACACCCATGCCATCCGGCACCGCGCCGCGCTGTCCCTGCGACCCTGCACCTCACCAACCCTGCCTCCCCCTCACATCATCGGGCCCCGGGACCACCGACCCCTACCCACGGAGGCGGAAAACAACATCCCAGCTGCTCCCTACCATCGCTCCCGGGATCCCCGTCACCAGCAGCGGTGGTGCCCATCTTCACCACGACCCGTGGGTGGCGTCACGGACTAAATCCCCAAACCAACCACCCCTTTCACTCACGGGCGAGGAGCACCGCTCGAGTCCCCGGATCCGGCCCACCGCTCGAGCCACCGAGCAGCCGCAGCAGCGCCGGACCCGAGTGTTAGCGAGAGCGCAGCAGCAGCGGCGTCCTCCCCGCCCGCGACAGAGGCTGAGAGAGCTCCACTCAGGATACTGGGAAGAATCCAAACCTGAGCAGGCGGACTGCAACAAAGACGGACCTGAAATCCGTCTGTATTTCTGTTATATTTTGAGGAGCGTTTTATCGTGTTTTTTAATAAACCGCAGGACTTTTAATGAGATCTGTGTTCTCGCTCTACCTCGGAAACTGCAGCCAAGTGAGTGTCCCCCATCACGTGAGCGGGCGAACGCTTGCAATATATACATTATATATATAATATACTATATATATATATATATATAGCTCTGTCAAAAATTAAGAGAGTACTGCACATTTTTATAAAAATTAGCTTCTCTACATGTCTGACAGCCATTCCATTCCAGTGTTAGTTGAATTCCAACCAGGGTACAGACCGGCAAAGAGCGAAAACGACTCTCCACTGACCGGGATGACAGTCATTTTATTCGAATGTCATTCAGCAACCGCAGGATGACATCAAGTGACCTACATAAGAAAGGGCAAATAGCAGCTGGGGTGAAGTGCACTGCAATAACAGTTCGCAACAGGCTCCTAGAGGCAGGGCTCAAGTCATGTAAAGCTAGAAAAAAGCCTTTCATAAATGAGAAGCAAGGAGAGCCAGGCTGAAGTTTACCAAAGACTATAAGGATTGGACAATAGAAGACTGGAGTAAGGTAATCTTCTCTGATGAGTCTAATTTTCAGCTTTCCCCAACACCTGGTCATCTAATGGTTAGCCGGAGACCTGGAAAGGCATACAAGCCACAGTGTCTTGCAGCCATTGTGAAATTTGATGGAGGATCAGTGATGATCTGGGGATGCTTCAGCAAGGCTGGAATTGGGCAGATTAAACTTTGCAAAGGATGTATGAATCAAGCCGCATACAAGGTTACCTTGGAAAACCAGTTGCTTCCTTCTGCTCAAGTAATGTTCCCAACTCTGGGGACTGTTTTTTTCAGCAGGACAATGCGCCATGCCACACAGCTAGGTCAATCAATGTGTGGATGAAGGACCACCACATCAAAACCCTGTCATGGCTAGCCCAATCTCCAGATCTGAACCCCATTGAAAACCTCTGGAATGTAATTAAGAGGAAGATGGATAGTCACAAGCCATCAAAATCATACTTTTATTTATCAATTGAGTTGCAAAATGAATAGAAAATATAGTGCAGACATTGACTAGGTTAGAAATAATTATTTTTACTTGAAATAATAATTTTCTCCTTCAAGCTTTGCTTTTGTCAAAGAATGCTCCATTTGCAGCAATTACAGCTTTGCAGACCTTTGGCATTCTAGTTTTTAATTTTATGAGGTAATCTGGAGATTTCACCCCTTGCTTCCAGAAGCCCCTCCCACAAGTTGGATTGGCTTGATGGGTACTTTTTGCGTATCATACGGTTATGCTGCTCCCACAACAGCTGAATAGGGTTGAGATCTGGTGACTGGGCTGGCCACTCCATTACAGAATACCAACTGCCTGCTGCTTCCCTAAATAATTCATGAATAATGTGGAGGTGTGCTTTGGGTCATTTTCCTGTTTGTAGGATGAAATTGGCTCCAATCAAGCGCTGTCCACAGGGTATGGCATTGCGTTGCAAAATAGACTGATAGCCTTCCTTATTCAAAAACCCTTTTACCTTGTACAAATCTCCTACTTTATCAGCACCAAAGCAACCCCAGACCATCACATTACCTCCACCATGCTTGACAGATGGCGTCCGGCATTCTTCCAGTATCTTTTCAGTTGTTCTGCGTTTCACAAATGTTCCGTGTGATCCAAACACCTCAAACTTCGATTCGTCTGTCCATAACACTTTTTCCAATCTTCCTCTCTCCACTGTCTGTGTTCTTTTGCCCATATTAATCTTTTCCTTTTTTTAGCCAGTCTCAGATATGGATTTTTCTTTGCTACTGTTTCCTGAAGGCCAGCATCCCGCAGTCCCATCTTCACTGTAGACGTTGACACTGGCGTTCTGCGGGTACTGTGTAATGAAGCTGCCAGTTGAGGACCTGTGATGTGTCGATTTCTCAAACTAGAGACTCTAATGTACTTGTGTTGTTGCTCAGTTGTGCAGCGGGGCCTCCCACTTCTCTTTCTACTCTGGTTAGAGCCTATTTGTGCTCTCCTCTGACGCGAGTACTACACACCGTTGTAGGAAATCTTCAGTTCAATTTCTCTCATGGAATATCCTTCATTTCTAAGAAGTCGAGTTTCATAAGACAGTTCTCTTTTTCTGGCCATTTTGAGACTTTAATGGAACCAACAAATGTAATGCTCCAGATTCTCAAGTAGCTCAAAGGAAGGTCAGTTTTATAGCTTCTCTAATCAGCAAAACTGTTTCCAGCTGTGCTAACATAGGTGCACAAGGGTTTTCAAGATATTTCTAAACATCCATTAGCCTTCTAACACAGTTAGCAAACATAATGTACCATTAGAACACTGGAGTGGTGTGGTTGGAAATGGACCTCTATACACCTATGTAGATATTGCATTAAAACCAGACATTTGCAGCTAGAATAGTCATTTACCAGATTAACAATGTATAGAGTGCATTTTTGTTTAATTTAATGTTAGCTTCATTGAAAAAAAAAAACATGCTCTCCTTTCAGAAATAAGGAAATATCTAAGTGACCCTAACCCTTTGAACTGTAGAGTGTGCTTGTGTGTGTATATGTATGTAATATATATACACACAGCCCTGGCAAAAATTAAGACACCATTGCAAAATTTTCAGTTTTTATGATTGCCTTGGTGAGAGAGGTAAAGCAGAACCCCAAGATCACTGTGGCTGAGCTCCAGAGATGCAGTAGGAAGATGGGAGAAAGATGCACACAGTCAACTATCACTGCAGCCCTCCACCAGTCGGGCCTTTATGGCAGAGTGGCCCAACTGAAGCCTCTCCTCAGTGCATATCAAAGCCCGCATAGAGTTTGCAAAAAAACACATGAAGGACTTCCAGAGTATGAGAAATAAGATTCTCTGGTCTGATGAGTCGAAGATACAACTTTTTGGTGATAATTCTAAGCAATATGTGTGGAGATAACCAGGCACTGCTCATCCCCTACCCAATACAATCCCAACAGTGAAACATGGTGGTGGCAGCATCATACTATGTGGGTGTTTTTCAGCTGCAGGGACAGGATAACTGGTTGCAATTGAAGGAAAGATGAATGCGGCCAAGTACAGAGATATCTTGGAAGAAAACCTTTTCCAGAGTGCTCTGGAACTCAGACTTGGCTGAAGGTTCACCTTCCAACAAGACAATGACCCTAAGCACACAGCTAAAATAACAATTGAGTGGCTCCAGAACAACTCTGTGACCATTTTTGACCGGCCCAGCCAGAGCCCTTACCTAAACACAATTAAGCATCTCTGGAGAGACTTGAAAATGGGTGTCCACCAATGTTCACCATCCAACCTCACGGAACTGGAGAGGATCTGCAAGGAAGAATGGCAGAGGATCCCCAAATCCAGGTGTGAAAAACTTGATGCATCATTCCCAAGAAGACTCATGGCTGCACTAGCTTAAAATGGTGCTTCTATTCAATACTGAGCAAAGGGTCTGAATACTTATTATGACCATGTGATATTTTAGTATTTCTTGCTTAATAAATTTGCAAAAATTTCTACATTTCTGTTTTTTTCTGTCAAGATGGGGTGCAGAGTGTACATAAATGATGCAAAAATGAACTTTTTTGAATTTAACAAATGGCTGCAAGGAAACAAAGAGTGAAAAATGTAAAGGGGTCTGAATACTTTCTGTACCCACTGTTTATTGTTCCATCATGGTATATAGCCCCATCCTGATATATGTCCCAATCATGTCCTCCATCCTGGTATATAGCTTCATTATGTCCTCAACCTGATATATATCACCCCATCATGTCCCCATCCTGATATATAGCCCCATCCTAGTATATGTCCCCATCCTGGCCACATGCTGGTATATAACAACATCCTGATATATATTCCAATCATGTCCCCATCCTGGTATATATGGCCCCATCATCACCACATCCCGGTATATATAGCCCCATCATGTGTTCATACTTGTACATATCTCCATCCTGGCCGCATCCTTATATATAGCCCCATCCTGGTATATCGCCCCATCCTAGTTAGGGCTAAGCCACACGGCGAGAAAAACAGTGCGAGTGGAGTGCGATAAAACATCGCATTCCCCTCGGACCAATTCTAGCCTGTGTGTCAGCACACATGGGCGATTATTTTCTCAGCCCTAATCGGACTGAGAAAACAATCGCAGCATGCTGCGATTGTAAGCTGAGTCTCTTTCTCTCGCACCCATTCAAGTGAATGGGGCGAGAGAAAAATCGCACTGCACTCGCGGTACACCGGTGTACTGCTAGTGCAGTGCGAGAATGGCAATAGCCGGCTACGCAGTAGAGAGGGAGAGAAATCCCTCCCTCCCCTCCTGAGTGCCGGCCCGCCCCCCGCAGCTGAGGTCTGCTCGCACGAACGGACCTCAGTTGCAAGGACACAGGCATGACACTCGGCTCTGCTGTACTGCCAGCACGAGCCGAGTCTCATGCAAGTGGATCGCAGTAGTGCCCGTGTGGCCCCAGCCTAACTATGATCCCGCAGTGCGCCGCACAGTAAAAAAAAACAACTATACAAATACACTCACCTTCCTGCCTCTCCCCCAGTGTTATCCTCCGACACTGGCATGCTGGCAACTGACCAGCATGTAAGCGGCGCAGTGCATGATGTTACTGCGCACCCACTTAGAGTGCTGTCAGCTGTGTCAAAATAAAGTGTAACCTCGCTTAACGAGTAACCCAGTTAGCGAGTATTTCGCTTAACGAGCAAAGCTTGCTGTAGATTTGTAACTCGGTTTCAGAGCAAGCTTTGCTGTACGAGCAAAATACTTACCGCACACACTTCTGGTTCCATACATCCACCGCGCTCTAACCCGCTCTCTTGCAGTCCACACAAACGCATACAAACACACACAAGCACGCACAAACACACACAAACAAACACGCACGAACGCAAACACACAGATTATGCTCACCTTACCTTCCACTCCAACGCCGACCACCTGGAACTTGCAGTTCGTCCGTACAGGATGTGTATCGGGTTACCATGGCGACCAGTTCCTCCCTCGTCGCGATGCTTGCCGATACACATCCTGTAGCGGCAAACTACAAGAACCATGAGGCCAGCGATAGCACGGAAGGTACACATATTATGCTCACCTTACCTTCCATTCCATCGCCGGCCTCATGCTTCTTGTAGTTCGCCGCTACAGGATGTGTATCGGCAATCATCGCGATGAGGGAGGAACTTCCCCTGTCAGCTGCTACTCAAAGGGAGCGGAAGGTCCGGCATCGGTCGCGATGGTTACCCGATACACATCCTGTACGAGTGAACTACAAGTTCTAGGAGGCCGGCGATGGAACGGAAGGTAAGGTGACATTAATCTGTGTGTGTGCGTTCGTGCATGTTTGTTTGTGCGTGTTTGTGCGTGTTTGTGCGTGTTTGTGTGTGCTTGTGTGTGTTTTTGTGTGTGCTTGTGTGTGTTTGTGTGTGTTTGTATGTGTGTGGAATGGCACAATAGGGGACAAGGATGGGACATTTAACAAGTTGTGGAACGAATTGTCTGCATTGCAGTGATTTCCTATGGGAAATCTTGCTTTGCTGAACGAGTAACCTGGTTAACAAGCACACTCCCAGAACGGATTGTTCTCGTTAACCAAGGTTCCATTGTACTCGCGGCTCCCCATGCCCAGGATTATGGGTATGGGCAGCAGTGAATATTCATAGCCCTAATTGGCGGCCGAAACATCTCAGTGCAGGGACCCAATAGGTCTCTGTGCTGCAATGTATTTCAGCTGGATGTGTGCCCTCAAATGCACACCCAGCTAAAACAAGAGCTGAAGTCGGCGGGCCCCCTGCACCCCCGGGTCCGGTCGCGATCCCTGCGACCACGATTGTTACACCGCTGATGAGCAGGACCCACAGATGATGTCTCTCCAACCTTAGATAATTAAAAGTCACTCAGGGGGGATGACGGAAGGTAAAGGATTTGCAACCTTGCATCCAACTGCCGGATACCACTGACCTGGCTGGAGTACTGTGAAATGATCTGCTCATCTGTAGTTCAAACCATCCAGATAAAGCGAACAGTCCAAGATTTGGGTCCACTCCCTGCAGCCCCATGCTGAATGTCCCTCAATGCCACGCCTCTCTGACTTCTCCTCCTGCCAGGGAAGAAAAAAATGGCAAATGGCTGTGGCTAGAGGAGTGGTCAAAATTTAGCTTGGCACGCATAGCCTAATTTGTCCCTCTTTTTATTCTTCAAACTTAAGAGGTATACCACATGCATATAAATAAACAAACAAAAAAATAAATGATTCTTCTCACCTGTCCCCAGGTGGGAAAAATACTTTCATTTTTTTGTTTGTGCAGCATTCTCTTCCTGCTTCATGAAGAGGATGCTTCAGTGCAGGGTGGTGGGAAGGCACCACCCACGAGGTGCCTGCAGATGTCAGCTGCTTGCCTCCGATTGGCCAGTGGTGTATATAGAGATTGTAGCACAATACATTTCAGCTAAATGTGTGTTGAAGGATGAAAGTAGCATTGGTATTGGTAGGCAAAATTCTTCTTGGACATGGTTAATGTTATGCCTTTGGTGTCTGTTGCCCCATGGGATGTAGAATGTGGCCTCATGGGCTGCATGTGGCCTGTGAACTGGGTGTTTTAGACCCCTGGTCTAAAGGGAGTTTAATTTTTTATACACCAGTCTGAAACAGAAATCTGTAAGTGTAAGATATATTACACTTATTAAGAGGTGTATACTTTAATAAATTTCAGTCTTTGCAGACTGTCCATGAGTCCATAGAGTGACTGCAGATTTGTACCCCAATCCCGGACAATCCTTTTAAGGAATCACGTGGACATCTGTGCATCACGGTCCAAGCACAGACTGCAATGATCACACTGGTCGCGGGTGTCCTATCTCTATGAGATTGTCATGCTCAAGCCGGGTGCCTCAGCCAGTCTGGGCAATGCAGTCTATGCAGGGATTTTGTTGTAGCAGAAGTGCATTGTTCATTATTTCCTATAAAGGATTACTGTATGTTGACATTCTAATAGATATTCACTAGTAACTAAAATTTGTGTATGTTGACACCTTATATTGCTAAGAAATAAATGATAAAATAAAGAGAATGAATAAGATAAACAATTTCCTATCATACACCCTGAAGCCTTGTTGTAATGCAATGTTTAACTAACATAACTTAGGCATACGGTATTTCATAATCTTTTTTCATGTGTCATAAATGTCAATGCTGCTTATCAGGTTCTTCCTAGAAAATTAAAAACCGGGTTTGTAAGTGTCAATGAAAAAGAGCAACTTATGTTCAGTACATAAATCAAAGCTAATTATATTTGTATGTTAACACTAGAAGACCCAGAAATTATGAGCTCCCCCCTGAAGTCTTGAAAGAGGGTCAAATGACAAATACAATAAACTGAATAGAACTAACTAGAAACTAAATGGCTAAACTCAATGGAAAACAACAACCTCCTGTGGTGCGACAGTAATGGCCTTAATTACAGAACAAAAGATGGTGATTATAGGATGTTAGCTAAAATCCTTCAGGTCATTCCACCCGTCTCTGGGTTCCAAAGGTAGAAATGTTAAATGACCCCTCTCTGGGACTTCTAGTGTTAAAGTGCATCCCTCCTATAAAACAATAGAATGAAAAGTGATCAAAAAGTTTTATGTATCTAAAAATGGAAAAATACTGCTTGTATCAAGAGATGGGCAAATCGCCAGATATTCGGGATCGATGGGTCCAACTGGATTTTTTCCCCCTCTGCACCACCTCCATGCTTGCTTCCTGTAGTCGCCGAGTGCTGATCAGTGAATCAGTGACACACATCACTGATGTGTGACACTGATTCACACGCCGAGTGCTAATCAGTGTATGTGCTCACTTTTGGCAACAGCTTTTTTTCATATCCATTTTATCCCCTGTGAACCACCTCCATGCGTGTGTCCTTCAGCCACAGAGCCACTGATTAGTAACGTACATCATCGGCATTCGTGCTCACTTTTGGCCAAGACTTTTTTGTTTCTGTCCATTTTTTCTCCCTGTGCACCACCTTCGTGCGTGCATCCTGCAGCCGCTGAACCACTGATTAGTGATGCACATCACTGATCGACGACTGTGCTTGCTTTTGGCCAGGACTTTTTTTCTATCCAGATCAAAGTGCACAAGTGCAGGAGTGCAATGGCTGTCTCTGTGTGGATGACATAAGACACATCATCCACATGGAGCAGTGAAGCAGGACGGCAAGATTGCAAGAAGATAGGAGGTGCGGACCGAGACCAGCGACACCCATCGGACTAGACTGCGCCACAAGTGAGTATAAGGGTATGTGCGCACGTTGCTTTTTACCTGCTTTTTACCTGCTTTTTTGCTGCTTTTTCTTCTGCGCTGTTTAATGCCAAAATGGATGTGTTCTTCTATTCAAGCAAAGTCTATGGGAATTTGGGTTTCTTGTTCACACTATGTTGTTCAAAATGCTGCCTTTTTGTGGCAGAACTTTGGTCAAAAACTCAGCTTTGCAGTGCAAAACCCAAATGGCAAAAACAATTGACATGTTGCTTCTTTGAAAAGCTGAGTTTTTGACCAAAGTTCTGCCACAAAAAGGCAGCATTTTGAACAACATAGTGTGAACAAGAAACCCAAATTCCCATAGACTTTGCTTGAATAGAAGAACACATCCATTTTGGCATTAAACAGCGCAGAAGAAAAAGCAGCAAAAAAGCAGGTAAAAAGCAGGTAAAAAGCAACGTGCGCACATACCCTAATAATAGATTTTCTTTATACAGAGCAGTCTGGGCACTTATATACATCATTGTAGGATGTTGTATATAAGAGCTCACTAGTTCTGGCAACAGCTTATAGGGGAAAAACCTGGTGAAAGGTTACCTTTCATTTAAAAATGTTAAAAATGAAAATAATTTTTTTATCCCTAAAATACAAAAAAATATGTCACCTTTACCTTTATGCCTTTTAGAGATCATTTCATTTAATTTTCAACTTGCTTCACTATTCACAATAACAATAATTTTCATCAGGGGTGCCTATTTTTCCATGCAACTGTGCGTATCCCACCAGATCATGAAATTCACATACCAGGAAAACACTATATCAATTCCAATATAGGGTCACTTGTGGGGACTTTCTATTATTTTGGCAACTCAAGGGCATGCAAATGCGTCATAGGGCCCGCAAACAATTTCATCAAAGTCTGTGCTGCAAAACGTCATTCCTTCAATTTGAGCTTGGTACTGTGCCCAAACAGTAGTATTGTACAACATATTAATGTTGTACTCAAGACAAATTGCACAACAAATTTTGGGGTCCATTTTTTCCTGATATTCTTGTGAAAATGAAAACAATTTGGGGCTAAAGCAACATTTCTGTGGGAGAAATCTTTATTATTTTATTTTAAACAATTGACCATTGTACAAATCTGTGACACCTGTGGTTTCAAGGTGCTCACCACACATCTAAAAAAATTGCTTGAGGCATCTAGATTCCAAAGTGGTGTTAATTGTGAGGGATTTCCACTGTTCAGGCACATCTGAGACTCTCCAAACGTAACATGATGCCCACGCAGCATTCCATAAAAGTCTTTGTTCAAAAAAGTCACTCCCTCCTTACAGAGCTCAACAGTGTGTCCAAACACTAGTTTTCCACCAGAATTGCACAACAAACATTGGGTTCCATTTTCTCTTGTTACTCTTGTGAAAATAATAAAAATTGGGACCTTAACAAAACGTTTATGGGAACAATATGATTTCTTATTTTCATGTCTCAACGTTATAAACCTCTGTGAAGCACCTGGAAGTTCAAGGTGCTAATCACACATCCAGTTAAATTCCTTGGCGAGTCTAGATTCCAAAATGAGATCATTTGTGGGGGCATTCCTTTGTTTAGGCATATCAGGGGCACTCCAAATGCGACATGGTGCCTGGTAACGATTCCAGCCAATTTTGAGTTCCAAAAGTCAAATGATGCTCCTTCTCTTCCACGCCCTGCCATGAGCCCAAACAGTAGTTTTCCAACACATATGGGGTATCAATGTACTCAGGAGAGATTGTTAAACAAAGAGTGAGAGCATTTTCTCCTGTTACACTTATAAAAACGAAAAAATGGGGCTAATACAACATTTTTGTTTTGAAAACTGTAATTTTTTTTTATTTTCACGAGTCAACGTTATAAAATTCTATCAAGCACCTGGGGCTCATGGTGCTCACCAAACATCTAGATAAAATCCTTGAGGAGTCTAATTTCTAAAATGGGGTCATTTGTAGGGGGTTTTCACTGTTTAGGCACATCAGGGGATCTCAAAATATACCATAGCATCTGCTAACGATTCCAACCAATTTTGTGTTCCAAACGTCAAGTGGTGCTCTTTCCATTCTGAGTCCTGTCGTGTGCCCAAACAGTAGTTTGCTACCACATATGGGATATCAGTATGTTCAGGAGAAATTGTACAACAAATTATACAGTGAATTTTCTAATGTTACCCTTGTGAAAATGTTAAATTTGGGGCCAAAGTAACATATTTATTTTCAAAAGAAATCCAAGTAAATAACACAAGTACATTGCCAACAATAAACAAATAAAACAAAATAAATATTGAGTCCAAATAGCTTAAGCAAATATTATTGTACGAACCATATATTCCAATATAATTTCAAAAAGACTGAAAAGGAATGTTTATGATTTATGAGGTTTGATATAAGTAATCAATTCAGGACCATAATTGAAATTAAATAAATAACAAGCATTATAAACAAACTGTAAGGGAAAAAGAAGAAGTATGAAGGCTAGAAGAAGAGAAAAGGGGTGAGGAAAGAGAAAAGAAAGGGAAGACAGAAGAGGGAAAGTATGTTAGATAATCAAACAGGTTACGGAAATGATGGGTGAGGGGAAGGGGAAGACTTCCAGGCATAAACGCAACCACTGTCACATAGTCTACAAGAAAAGAGGGATAGAGGGCTTTTAGTGGAGCCAAGTTGCAAAGCCAGGACTCTCTTTGAAGGAAGCCTAGGACAGCCAGGTGCCTGCAAATTGGTCCCATTTATAGTAGTCATGTGCCATGAGGGATTCCATGCGCTTCAACCTGTTCAGCTCCTCAATCCATTCTCTGCAAGAAGGGACCGTGGGGGTTTTCCAATGCCTCAGAATTATCACACGGGCGGCAATAAGAAAAAAACGCAGAATACCCGTCTTAGCAGAAGAAAGGTAAACTGGTAACACAGAAGTGCAAGTTGAGGATTTGCTGGAACATATATCCTGAGGTATTTAATGGTTTGGTCCTCCCATTTGAACTGGAATGATGACTTCAGTCTACTTACTGATTTACTTACTGGCAGGGGAGAGGGAAATGTTAAAGGCTTCCGATTTTGTATAATTTACTTTAAGAATTGGATACTATATCGAATTGTTGGAACTCACAAATGAGAATTGGGAAGGAAATATCAAGTATGTCATGTATACAAGTAAATCGTCAGCATAAAGACTTAAGGCCCCGTCACACACAGAGATAAATCTTTGGCAGATCTGTGGTTGCAGTGAAATCATGGACATATTGTTCCATTTGTACACAGCCACAAACCTGGCACTGATTGTCCACAATTTCACTGCAACCACAGATCTGCCGCAGATTTATCTCTGTGTGTGACTGGGCCTTAAGTTTAAAATTATTCTGTCCTTTCTCAAAACCTTTGATTTCAGGAGAATTCCTAAGTGATATGGCTAGATGTTCCATTGCTATTACATATAGTATGGGTGAGAGGGGACACCCATGTCTCGTTCCATTTGATATTCGAAGAAGAGTGGAGAGGGTATTATTAACACGAATACGTGCTGACGGATTTTGGTAAAGGGCAAAGATTTTCTTTATAATGGTATTCCTATTTCAAAGCTGCAATAAAGATGAGTGGAGAAACGTTTAGTTAAAGGGAACCAATCACCAGGATTTTCCCATATTACCTAAAGCCAGTGCTATACTGGCACTATCAGGCTGATTCTACACATACCTTTAGTTGTCAGTTTGGATGTATAGGTTTTGAAATATAAGCAAAAAAAGTTTGTGAAATGAGCAGCTTTTTGATTGGCAGCAGCTGCTGAGCAGGTAATAGCTGGAGTGGGATTTGATAGTGATTCCAGTCCCTCTGCCTGTTGTGTTTCCCCTTCTATTATTTATGCTAATTCTATTACAGAAGAGTTTTACTAATATCTTCATTAAGATGGCATCGAAGTTGGCACCTGCACATAGCACTAATCTCTGATGCCATCTTTGTGAAGATGTGTGACCTCATATTATTTTCTCATTTGTTGCTGCTGCGAGGGCTGTGCATGCACCCTCGCATCTTTTGTTCTTGTTGTGACCATGGGAGCGCACATGGTCAAAACAGCAGTGGAGATCGCCCCCAGCAACAGCTGATCAGCTGGAGAGCAGAGTGGAGGAACGTGCCAGGACAGCGTTCATCTCACCGTCCCGCAGGTAAGTTCATATACCCTGCCTGTGGGACAGTGAGATGAATGGTGCTGTCCTCAAATGCTGGCCTGACTTGTTCCTCCACTGTGCTCTCCAGCTGATCAGCTGTTCTTGGGGGCGGTCTCCACTGCTGTTGTGACCGCGCATGGTCCCCTTGGTCACAGGAGCAGAAGATGAGAGGGCATAGAAGCGGTGGTCTAGGGGTAAGACCCCCAGGCGATGGGGGATTATATTGGAAAGGGGGAAACATCCTCATGCCCATCAGCTAAGCTGGTCACTATCTAAGCCAGTCACGCCCACTACCCTGGAAGGAGTCTATACATTCTAGGCTCAACCAAGGAAAAGTGTAACCTCAGGTTACTCATCTTCACCAAGATGGCACTGGAGATAAGTACTATGCGCAGGCGCCAACTCCAACGCGATCTTAGTGAAGATGTTAGTAAACCTCTTCTGTAATAGAATTAGCATAAATAAAAGGGGGAGGATGGGCAGGCAGGGGATGGGAATCACTATCAAATCCCACCCCAGCTATTAGCTGCTCAGCAGCTGCCATCCTAGCTGCCCACTACAGGTATGTATAGAATCAGCCTGATAGCGATAGTATAGCTCTGGCTTTAGGTTATATAGGAAAATTCTGGTGATTGGTTCACTTTAATATGATTAAATATGTTTTCCGCTTCAATTGATACAGTAGAAAGCAAGCTGGTGAATTTTGTTTATACATATGAGAGGTTAGAAACAAAGTTTTAGTTGTGTTGTCTCGTGCCTCTCTACACTAGACAAACCCTGTTTGGTCAGTATGGATAGAGTTGGCTACTGGAATGGGCTCAAAGTAATATTTTTGTGGGGAAAAATTAACATTTTAATTTTTCCTTTGGGTGACATAACTCTCTGGTTTAAGGACCTAAAAACTAAAAGTTTTAAAATTGCGAAATTTTCCAAATTTTTGCCAAATTTCAGATATTTTTAAAAACAAACAAAAAATATCATCCTAAATTTACCAATAACAAGCAGTACAATATCAATAGCAGAGTGGAGAATCGGGATGTGTGCCGCGCTGTCACCAGAATGACCAAATGTTGATTTATCAATATCTTTTTTTTATTATTCAGGTCTACGCATTTCACGAGCCTCATTCATCAGGACAACAAGAAAAATCATAACCAATGATCTTTCCAATTTTCTTTATATCGGTTTAAGACTTTTTATCAGTAAATGTAGTTCTTTTCTTGGCAGCTATTACCGTATTCATTTACAATCATTTACAGTGCCATTTACAGTGTTTTGTGCTTCAGAATGGTATTGTATCTGGAAAAACTGATGCCACGAGGATGGTCCATGTGGCATCTGATTTTATTCTCCTACTCATAGATTTCAGTGCATGCTTCAATTTTTCCGCAGATCAGCACAGCCTCATTGAATAACATATGTCCAAGTACAATCCCTTTTTTCATTGAATTGCATTGGTCTGATTTATACCCTTTTGTGAGCGAAGCCTTATGGTTATGCTTGGTTGTGTTATGCTTGATTTTTAAGATATGGACGATATCGTGATATACGTATTCTTTATATATTGGTTTATTATAACTCAGTTTTGGACATCTCAATCTGTACTAGGAGTATTTCTTTCCATAAGGAGAATCTTCCCTAGTCTGTGGTTGCTCATATCTCCTTAATCTATTATGATCATTCCTCCGTGTGTTTTTATAACATCTAAAATTCCGTTCATATCTTGGACCTGGAGGCATCTGGTATCTGCTTTTGTGTATTTCCTTGTTGCTTTTATAAGTAACATCTATCCTCTTCTGCCTGCTTAGGCCTCATTCAGACATCTGTGATTTTTTACATAGGCGTAGGAGAAAAAAAAGTTTGCGTGCTATCAGTGTTTCAACCATCACTAATGACAACCATTCTTAAACAGTTATGTTTGAAGTTTTCAGACCCTCACAATTTTGACAGTTACCCATCCTGTGGATAGATAAGACGTATTAATTATGGGAAAAAAAACTTTATTGTCCAATATGTTTCATACAGTGTCATGCAAAGATTTGTCTGCAAAGTAAAAAAAATACGAAGAAATTAACAAATACACAAAGAGTGAAATAAAAGAAATAACACACTATAGCACAACTGTATTTATTGCCTTTATTAATGGATTATATGATGGTAAAATATGAAGCACATTATGGTCAATGAATGCATTGTTTAATACAGAAGTTTTTTCCACCATAACAGTACATTAAAATTTATTATGTAAGGTCCAAACAAATGAGTCATTTTTTTCAGTCAAAGTCTATGAGAGGAAGAATATATTTCTTATTTAGCCACCCTGCTATCTAGGTTCAGATTAAAGGGAACCTGTTTTTAGGCTCCTAAACCACCACCACACTGTTATACAGGATAGTAATAATATAATAGTATAATAAAAATAATACACTCATGCGACTATATAATCTGCCCCTTACTGCATAAAATAGGTAATTATAAAATACGTATGTGAATTGACATTTTAAAAGTCATCTATGCATGAATGATCATATAACCTGGTCCCTGGACATACCTCTTCTGGCGTCACATCCTACAGGGGCATGGCTTGTAATGACGTATAAGGTTATGTTCCCACTATGAGCCTTGGTGAGTTTTTGATATTGCAGAATTTCTGCACCTCTTAAGTTAATTTTTCTACTTGAGTATTTTTTACATTTGTTGTGTGTGCCTTTTTTTACATATATTTTTACCATGTTTTTTACCTTCTTTCTTTCCTGCTTTGTTTTTGATACTGCCTAGTGCTTGGCTTTGACAAAATTTTACTGATATACTTATATGTGGATGACATGCGTTTGTGATGCATTTCCGAAGCAGAAACGCACTAAAAACTCATGTGCATTTTTTTACCTGCGTTATTTCAGCATCTATTGCAAGTCTATGGGAAAATCCACAAATAAAAGTAGTATCTAGTCAGTAAAAGAGAAGCACAGTGGGCATGAGATTTCTATAGATCCCATCCAGTTTGCTGCAACTGTAAAACGCTACATTTTTAACCCAGTGAAAATACTCAGCATCAAAAACTCACCAAAAAACTCATCGTGGTCACACAGCCTTACTGCCTGCAGAACATCAATAAAGCCAGTTGGATATATTAAGTCAATATGAAGATAATAAAATAAAATCTTTTAGCTGAAACAATATTAATATTTTTTCAATATTTGGAAGAGGTGAGAAATATAGCTATTGCTTTAATGCAATATATTTTATAATATAATAATAATATTTTATAAAAGATCAGACGGAGTTTAATATTAAAAAATAACAGTCATTTACACAAATTTTCCTAACATCAATAATACAAGCAGATAAAAAACTGTGTAATATATCTTTGTGCTGAATACTAGAGATGAGCGGACCCAAATAGTGAAGTTGGGTGTTCATACCGAACACATACCTTTAAAAAAATTAGTGTTTGAGTTTGGAGTTCGGGTGCTTGATGTATGCAAACCAATAAAGGGAGCATCGCTGTGCTCGGGTACACTCGGTGTTCAGCCCAGTGCGAGCCGCTTGTAGTGTCTGAGTTCCTCGCACTGGGGATAACAACAGCGTGATCGGATGTAGTGTGTACAAGAAAAAAAAATTAAAAACCCGGCCCACCCCCAAAAGGGATCTTTTTATAGCTGGCTGCATGTGAGCAGTCAGCTGAACTGTCCATCATTGACTTACAATACAGTTCGGGTCAAGTCCTTGTCCAGAACTGAACTTTATCTAAAGTCCGAATGAATCCTCCAAGACTGAACTTCTACGGATCCAGTCATCTGTACTGAAAATATCTCTACATGCATCAGGCCCCTCTCCTTTCCCCCTGACTCGTACACTGATCATTCTCTTTCAATTCTCTAAAATCTATCTCATCAGAGGCAGATATTAATCAGATCACTGATAGACCAGGTTATAGCTGCTGCCATAGAGAATTACTAGAGAATGGAGAGGAAAAGGAGTTCTACAGAGAGATAAGGGAGTAGGATCTCCTCTTCTTTAAGTAAGCTTTGTATGGGAGCTATCTCAGCGTTTTTTTTGGTTGGGAAGGTGCCCTGAACCACTCGGCCTCGCCAACTATGTGCCAAAAACCTCATTAGATTATTTGAGTAAAGAGCAATTTCTGGCAAATGCAACACTAGTTATATGATTTTGTTTACTGTGCTATACTGTGCTTAGTTTGAACTGTCATTTTGTGCTGACAGACTCCCATTATTGAGTTCTAATTGCATCTTATTCTGAATGGTCATCGGCGGCACTGGAGAATCGCTTGTAGAGTCTATTGTTTTGATGTCCTCCTTAGTAGTCAAACGAATATAAAGTAAGAGAAAATGTAGCATAAGGAACCTATTAACATAGTCACAAAATGAGTCAACATTGCAGGTGTGTCAGGGAGTGTAGCAAAAGCATAATGCTGCATGTAATGCAAAGTGAAGGCTAGTAAAGAGTTAATAATAAAGACCTGTCACCAATTCTAAAATATCTGCTTTATCAAATACTTTTATTTCCTATAAAATATTATTGTAGGTTATTTTAGATTATCTTTGTTGCTTATGAATATGAGGCACACACATAAAATAAAAAGAAGAGACAGAAGACAGATTTTACCTAAAGTCAAACCTGACAAAGCAGCAGAAAACAAAAGTCTCAGGTTGTAGCTCTGTTGCGGATCGCTCCTTCTTCTGTGGCTTCAGGGGTTTTGTTTGTATTCTCTTCATTTTTAATCTTGCCTTTCCCCCCCTCCTGGCAATCAGGCTGCGCTCCAGTTGATTCTGACTCTGTAAGACCGTCTTCTTTTTTTTCCTTACTGGTTCCATCTTCTTTTGGATTATTTGTGATATCTCCTAGTCTTCCATGGAGTTTCTCTGCTTCGGACTTTTTAGTTTTGATAGGAAGGAAGTAAAATGTAATTTTGCCTTTGATGCCAACTTCAGCATTTTCACTTGACATTTTATCTTTAAGATTTATGAAGACGGTTTCAAAGTCTTTCAATGTTTCATCTTTTCCTTGCAGCATTACTGTTCCATTGTAATAGAGATGGATTTTTAAATGTTTCACGCCCATTTCATTTGTAACTTTTTCCAGTATTTTTGTATTTTCATTTGAGCATTTTTTGTAGAATTTGTAATGGGTACAGAACAGTTTATACCATTTGTCTCTCCGGCGTGTGAAATACAACAAATTTGTAATCTTTCCTTTGGCACTTTTATCAGCAATCAGAGTCTCAGGGTGTTTCCGGATGATGGTCCGTTTTATAAGCTTGACCTTCTCCTTATTTTCAGTATATAATAGTTCGTAGATATTAGATCCAGGATGTATTGGAGACAAGTCAGTTTTCATCACATTCGTCTCCTCTTTGATGTTACAGTTTGCCATGATGTTGTTTCGTTGTTCGACTCAGAGGGCGTTGTCTCTTTTTATTATGTATATTTCCTCGATATGGAATTTTTTCAGCTTCGGAAATTAAAGTTCAGTTTTGCAACTTTTTTTGTGCCTGCTGATGTTTATTCCTGATTACCTCCGTAATTCAAATTCCCTCGAATTTTCCTGAAATCGAGCACAGTAGTTCCTTCCAAAACTGTAGCCACTCTTCATCAAAATCGAAACTAATAATGGATAGAGGAGACGCCTTCCAGCTGTCTTTCTGTATAGATAGATTTTTCTTTTGTTCATTGTCTCCGTGTAAGTTTGTTTTAGTTTCACCTTCTTGCTACAGTATGTGCTTGTCTAATGTTCCAATATTTCACAATCAGGCAACTTGGGATTTAAAGTTATGCAGAATATGTTGGCGATATATACCGTAAATATTATATTATTATTATTATTATTACTGTTCTACTCCTCTGTTATTTCTTATTAAAATTTGATTTAACTTCATGTAAATATGCTCCTAGATAAAGATATCATTATGTACAGTTCCCTGTACAATCACTGTATTTTTCCACTCATGATAGACAGGGAAAAAATCATGACTTGAACCAGTGGCATAACTAAAGTCTGATGGGCCCTGGAGCAAAAATTGGGTCTTGGCAATCCCCCCTGCATGTTGCTCAGATGTACGTATGGGCCCTTGTAGTAATGCCTCCCATCCTAGGCCCCTTCTAGGTATAGTGCTAGCTATATATGTCCTCCATCCTGCATCCCTTCTAGGTATATATTTCTGCCATCCTGGTATTTATGTCCCCCATCCTAGTATATATTATATAGTTCCCCCATCCTGGACCTACTCCAGGTATAAATGTCCGCCATACTGCGTCCCTTCCAGGTATATATTTCCACCATCCTAATATATATGTTCCCCATCCTGTTATTTATGTCCCCCATCCTAGTATATATTTCCCCCCATCCTGGACCCACTCCAGGTATAAATGTCCGCCATACTGCGTCCCTTCCAGGTATATATTTCCACCATTGTAGTATATATGTTCCCCAACCTGATATTTATGTCCCCCATCCTAGTATATATTTCCCACATCCTGGGCACATTCCAGGTATAAATGTCCCCCATGCTGGGCCCCTTCCTGGTATATATGTTCCCAATCCTTGGACCCTTCCTGATATACAGTACAGACTAAACGTTTGGACACACCTTCTCATTCAAAGAGTTTTCTTTATTTTCATGACTCTGAAAATTGTAGATTCACATTGAAGGCATCAAAACTATGAATTAACACATGTGGAATGAAATACTTAACAAAAAAGTGTGAAACAACTGAGATTATGTCTTATATTCTAGGTTCTTCAAAGTAGCCAACTTTTGCTTTGATTACTGCTTTGCACACTATTGGCATTCTCTTGATGAGCTTCAAGAGGTAGTCACTGGAAATAGTCTTTCAACAGTCTTGAAGGAGTTCCCAGAGATGCTTAGCACTTGTTGGCCTTTTTGCCTTCACTCTGCAGTCCAGCTCACCCCAAACCATCTCGATTGGGTTCAGGTCTGGTGACTGTGGAGGCCAGGTCATCTGGCGTAGCACCCCATCACTCTCCTTCTTAGTCAAATAGCCCTTACACAGCCTGGAGGTGTTGTTGGGGTCATTGTCCTGTTGAAAAATAAATGATGGTCCAACTAAACGCAAACCCGGATGGAATAGCATGCCGCTGCAAGATGCTGTGGTAGCCATGCTGGTTCAGTATGCCTTCAATTTTGAACAAATCCCTAACAGTATCACCAGCAAAGCACCATCACACCTCCTTCTCCATGCTTCATGGTGGGAACCAGGCATGTAGAGTCCATCCGTTCACCTTTTCTGCGTCGCACAAAGACACAGTGTTTGGATCCAAAGATCTCAAATTTGGACTCATCAGACCAAAGCACAGATTTCCACTGGTCTAATGTCCATTCCTTGTGTTCTTTAGCCCAAACAAGTCTCTTCTGCTTGTTGGCTGTCCTTAGCAGTGGCTTCCTAGCAGCTATTTTACCATGAAGGCCTGCTGCACAAAGTCTCCTCTTAACAATTGTTCTAGAGATGTGTCTGCTACTAGAACTCTGTGTGGCATTGATCTGGTCTTTAATCTGAGCTGCTGTTAACCTGCGATTTCTGCGGCTGGTGACTCAGATAAACTTATCCTCCGCAGCAGAGGTGACTCTTGGTCTTTCTTTCCTGGGGCAGTCCTCATGTGAGCCAGTTTCTTTGTAGCATTTGATGGTATTTGCCACTGCACTTGGCGACACTCTCAAAGTTTTCCCAATTTTTCGGACTGACTGACCTTAATTTCTTAAAGTAATGAAGGCCACTCGTTTTTCTTTACTTAGCTGCTTGTTTCTTGCCATAATACAAATTCTAACAGTCTATTCAGTAGGACTATCAGCTGTGTATCCACCAGACTTCTGCACAACACAACTGATGGTCCCAACCCCATTTATAAGGCAAGAAATCCCACTTATTAAACCTGACAGGGCACACCTGTGAAGTGAGAACCATTTCCGGTGACTACCTCTTGAAGCTCATCAAGAGAATGCCAAGAGTGTGCAAAGCAGTAATCAAAGCAAAAGGTGGCTACTTTGAAGAACCTAGAATATAAGACACATTTTCAGTTGTTTCACACTTTTTTGTTAAGTATTTCATTCCACATGAGTTATTTCATAGTTTTGATGCCTTCAATGTGAATCTACAATTTTCAGAGTCATAAAAATAAAGAAAACTCTTTGAATGAGGTGTGTCCAAACTTTTGGTCCGTACTGTATATGTCACCGATTCTGAGGTATATGTCCCCCATACTGGTATACAGTTAAGGATGCTTTACATGCTGCGACATCGCTAACGATATATCGTCGGGGTCACTTCGTTAGTGATGCACATCCGGCGCCGGTAGCGTCATCGCAGCGTGTGACACCAAGGAGCGACGATCAACGATCACAAAATTGTTCAAAAACGGTGATCGTTGACACGTCGCTCCTTTCCTTAATATCGCTGCTGCCACAGGTACGATGTTGTTCGTCGTTTCTGCGGCATCACACATCACTATGTGTGACATCGCACCTCTTCCAACAAGCCTACAACCTACAATAGCCCTCAGCCCAGTAGACCACTGCGCAACCAGCTCTGTCCTCACCTATTGTACCATCACCCATTCCCTGTAGACTGTGAGCCCTCGCGGGCAGGGTCCTCTCTCCTCCTATACCAGTCTGTCTTGTACTGTTAATGATTGTTGTACGTATACCCTCTTTCACTTGTAAAGCGCCATGGAATAAATGGCGCTATAATAATAAATAATAATAATAATAATAATAATAATCGCAGGAACGACGAACATCTCCTTAACTGCGTCCACCGGCAATACGGAAGGAAGGAGGTGGGCGGCATGTTACGTCCCGCTCATCTCCGCCCCTCCTCTGCTATTGGGCGGCCGCTTAGTGACGCCGCAGGGACGTCGCTATGACGCTGAACGCACCTTTCCCTTGAAGGAGGGATTGTACGGCGGTCACAGCGACGTTGCTGACAAGGTAAGTGCGTGTGGCGCTGCCGTATCGATAATGTTCGCTACGGCAGCGAGCACCAAATGTCGCACGAACGTCGGTGGCGAGTGCTTTCGCGCTCGACATCGCTAGCGATGTCGCAGCCTGTAAAGCACCCTTTAGGTCCATAAATATTTGGACAATGACATATTTTGACATTTTAGTTGTTTTACCAAAACATATTTAAGATACAATTATATAATAATATGGGTTTAATGTGCAGACTTCCAGCTTTAAGCCCTTCACCCTCGGGCGATTTTTTTTTTGTTTGTTTGGTTTTTTTTGCTCTCCTTGTTCCAAGAGTCGTAACTTTTTTATTTTTCCATCAATACTGCCATATGAGGGCTTGTATTTTGTCGGACGAGTTGTACTTTTAAATTAAACCATATAGTTTAATGGAAAATGACAAAGAAAAATTCAAGTACGGAAAAATTGCAAAAAAGTGCGATTCCATTATTGTTTTTGGGATATTTTATTCACCGTGTTCACTGTATGGTAAAACTAATGTGTCGGTGTGATGCCTGAGGTTGATACAAGTTCGAATACACCAAACATGTATAGGTTTACTTTTATGTAAGGGGTTAAAAAAATTCAGAAATATGTTAAAAAAAGTGGAGCACTTTTTGCTCTATTTTCCACAACCCGTAGCGTTCTCATTTTTTGGAATCTATGGCTCAGTGGTGGCTTATTTTTTGCATCTCAAACTGACATTTTTAATGGTACCATCTTTGCGCAGATGCTACATTTTGATCGCCTGTTATTACATTTTGCGCAAAATTTGCCGCGACCAAAAAACGTAATTTTGGCGTTTGGAATTTTTTTGCCGCTATGCCGTTTGCCGATCAGATTAATTGATGTTATATTTTGATAGAGCGGGCGTTTCTGAATGCGGCGATACCAAATGTGTGCATAGATTTTATTTTTTTAACCTTTAATTTTCAATGGGGCAAAAGGGGGGTGATTTGATTTTTTAGGTTTCTTTATTTTTTGTTAGTTTTTTTTTACTTTTTTTTTACTTTTTTTTATTTTACTAGTCCCTCTACGGGACTATAAGGATCAACAGTCTGATCATTCATTCATTTCTGATGATCATGTAGAAAAGCACACAATATAAAATCTTTAAAACGGACAAACAATTACAAAGAGGCCTCAAGGTGTAAAATAACTCCAGAACAAATATATCAATGAGTACAGTATTTAACAGTACTTACAGTATAAAATTCTCCAGTCAAAAATAGACGTATTATTATACATGCAGATAATGATTTCCAACACTACATCAGGACAATTATATAGCAAAATAAGTTGCATCAAAATATTGATAAATAATCAAGGGCATGATTACCAAAAAAAAAAAAAAGGCAAACAGTGTATCTCAAGGTTAATGTACAAAATGTTAAATAGTAATATACCTGGAAAAATGTGCATATAATGCCTATCAATGTAATTGCATGATACTATAAAACAATGGCAAAATTGCAAGATCAATGTGATCATAGATATACCAAGAGAGTCCTGGATACCAGAGGGACTCATAAAGTTATGATAATCACACCCCAAGGGAGCTGCCACAAGGGTAGCAATGTATAGGTCCCAAATGCAGGTGAAAGCAGAAGGAAATCTATACAGCCTGTACAAGGGGGATGGAAGAAACAGTATGGTCGTGGGTGGAAAGGGGGGCAAATCAATCCCAGGGTCAGGGAGAAGAAGCCGCCCCACAAGTAATAGTATATCTAAAGCCCAGCTGAGCAGCGATCATGCTGGAGCAGGACCAGGTCAAAACACAGTGGGAACACCCACAATCCACTCAAGCAGTATGAGGATCAAATAGACATGGTTGCCAACCAGGCCTGGTATAGCCAATAAAACTGCATGCAGAAATTAGGAGAATAAAGGAGTTACATGAGGCACAAAGAAGAAGCCCAACGCGTTGCGCTGACAAGCAGCTTCGTCAGGGGAAGTTTCTTTTGATTATCCTCTGATGTGCGCCCATATTATGTGTGTTCTTTTCTCTTCCTTGCCCACAATTCACCTTCACACATAGCGCAGCACTCTATGGTTATTTTGGCTGTGCATCCCTATCCCCCATTACTATTGTCATTTCTGATTATCACAGCTACCCAGCTCTGATCAGCAGAAATGCTCATTTCTTGTAACAATCACACATTTTTACTTTAGAGAATCGGCCTCAAGAGCATAGCATATTTTTTTATCTTTATTTTTATTGATGCTCAGCCAGTAGCAGATTTATGCACTTCTGGTCATTAAGAGGGTTAATCTTCAAGGAATTAGCGTACCTATCCTCATATGTCAACCATTTGTTTGTTGAAACATTGGTAAAACTTTCACTTTTGTAGGGATGGACTGAGTTCAACTTCACATCTGACATATTGATGATCTTTTATTTTTCATTCTTAGCATGACTTACATTTTATTTAAAAAAATAAACCAACTGCAATACAGTGACAAAAAGTTGAATAGCCTGATCTGTTTGGAATCACAAGCCACAGTCCTGCATATCTTCACAAGAAAACCTTTGTGTTCAGAAGAAGCATTAAGTAATGCATTGACCAGACAGACATTTCATATTGTGCTGCTTATTCATCAACTCTTCATAAAATTTGATTCCTACATCAACACTACACTGAAAACACTAAATACCCCAAAATGTTTGGCATTCAATCACCCTACCCTGGCTCCCCACCACTGCTCAGGTGTTGATGTTTTGGCTGCAGCGGCGGTTACATCACATCGAGGGCATGCTTCACCGCTGCAGCCAATCACTGAACTAAGCAGCTGTGTGCGAGGTAGACCTTGTATTGCAAAAAATTAAAGAACTACAGTATCACATTTGAAATTCTCCTTAACCCTTGGCGTCACAGCCACTTTTGGCCTTTATAACAAACCATTTTTTCTTCACTTTTTTATTGTCATGTTCTAAGAGCCATATAATTTTTCCATTATTTTTGGTGTTGTATGAGGGCTTGTTTTTCTTTTTCTGGATTAATTTCATTTTGAGGCACACATAACTTATTAATAAACTTTTGTTAATTCTTTATTAGAAGGAAAAAAAACAAAACTCTAATTCTGACACTTTTATTGCATTTTAAAAGTTATGATATTCTCCGGGCTGCACAATGTGTTAACTTCATCCTGTAGCCAGTACAAATATGGTGATATCAAACTTATATAATGATATTTATGTTCTATAATTCTTTACAGTAAATACCTGCTTTTACTATTTTCCGTCAGTGAAGCTGCATCAGGGCTTACTTTTCACGTGACAAACTATAGTTTTCATTGGTATTACTTTGTGGTGTATTTGACTTTCAATCACTTTTGATTATATTACTTGGGAGACAAAAAAACCTCCAAAATATCCATTTTAATTGAATGGAGTTATTCACGCCCCAACTCAAATTAAGCTATTTATATATTCATGTAGAGAACTTACCTCCTATAAAAATCATAGCTGTAATGCAGATTTTACTTATTGCGTCTTTTGCAAAAATATTTTTATTGGATAAGTAAAATGAGGGGTCCTCAGTGCACCACTGGCGTGGTCAAGGGGTCAGTGCACCACTGGCGTGGTCAAGGGGTCAGTGCACCATTCTGCCCCATCAGTCACAATTGCCTGCACCTTCCCTCATTTTGATTGCGCTCACTTTGGAGCCCTGTCTGAATTTAATCCTCACCCCTGCACGCACAGACACTGCAGGACCTGAGAGCGTTCTCATCCATTTTCTTTTTCTCAGTGGCCGCTCGCTGCACACATGCAGTCAATACTGACAGGAGAAAGGGACGACAGCTCCTGCAGTGTCAGTGTGTGCAGCACTGAGGATGCAATTTAGCAGAACTTGAAATTGAGCATTGTCATCATTTCAATCCACAAATAAGAGGTGTGGAGTATAGCAATTGAGGAGACGGAATGACGCAGTGAACCTTTGGCTACATCAAGGGTGCACCAAGGACCCCTGATTCACTCAGCTAATAAAACATTTTTTATGTAAGTGTCGCGGGCGGGGAGGGCGCTGCGCTCACCCACTGCTTGGGTCCGGCTGCTGCTCGCTCGGTCGGTGGCTCGATTGGTGGCCCGGATCCCGGGGACTCGAGCGGCGCTCCTCGCCCGTGAGTGAAAGGGGTGGTTTGGTTTAGGGATATTGTCCGTGACGCCACCCACGGTTTGTGGTGAGGTTGGGACACCACCGCTGCTCTGTACGGGGATCCCGGGAGCGTTGACAGGGAGCAGCTGAGATGTTTTCTCCCCTCCGTGGGTAGGGGGGTTTTGGTGGTCCCGGGGCCCGGTGGTGGAGGTCGGAAGGTGGGTTGCGGGACCTGGCCGGGTGCAGGGTCACGGGGCAACACTGTGCCAGACGGCACGGTGGTACTTACTCAGCCAGTAACGCACACGGAGTCTCTGGTAAAACAAACGGCTGGATGGACGAGTCCCACAGACGGCTGCGGCGGTCACTCCCGGTAGGTTGGCAGTAACTGTCTCTCCCTGCACCGGTGTTCTGTTCTCGGCCCCAATGGCTTCCCACTGATAGCCCGCTCCCCAGCGGTATGTTGGCTAAGGGAGCCCTTCCTTTGCCCGCAGGCTCTGGCCCTGGGAGCTCTAGCTCTGGCGGTAGCTTTATCTCCCTCACGGTTTGGACGGTTGCCTTCAGTCGGGTCTTTACTGCTGGGAAACCCCGGAGGTTCCCGTCGCTGACGGATTTGACCGGTTTAACGGCGACTCCAAGCCTGGTCGGGGTCCGTAGGCCCTGCCGAATGGTGCTGGCCTCTCTTCGCTCCCCGGTTCGGTACCGGCGGGCCACCGCCCGACCCCGGTCCTACGGTTCCGCGTCGATCGGCCTCGCCTGCAGACGGTCACCACCGTCTGCCAACCTTGCTCTCAGGTGCCCGGGCCACGTACCCAGACATGGTCAGTCTGCTCCAGCTCCTCAACTCCTACTTCCCTGACTCTCACTCTCTACACTCCAAACTGTTCTCTCTTCCTTTTCCCGCCTCCAGGACTGTGAACTCCTCGGTGGGAGGAGCCAATCGCCTGGCTCCGTCCCACCTGGTGTGGACATCAGCCTCTGGAGGGAGGCAACAAGGATTTGTGTCTGACCTTGATGTTCCTAACCAGGCTGTAGGGTGTGTTGTTGCAGTACCTGTGACGTCCTGGCTTGCCCAGGGCGCCACATTCCCCCTTGGTTAAGCGGAGACCGTCCGTGGGCTGCTCGTCCATCACCGGTTTTATTTTCACAACTAGGAAAAATAGAAAATGGTAAAACATATAAAACACAAGCATTTCTATAAAACTTCCCTTAACGGGAGACACTTTCTTTTAACGTTACTAAACATTTTTATTAAACAGTACGGCTTCCGCTCTCCCCCCGCCCAAACAACCTGGCCCTGATGCTGCCCCTAAGAAGTGGGCAGCACCCCTTGCCCCAGTCCATCACTAGGCTGCCCGAGCGGGTACGGTCCCTTTCAGGGGACCCACGTCCATGGGGAACCACTGACCCCCGGAGGATCACCACCGGTCCAGGTGGTGGCCGAGCCCCAGCCTACTCCACTGCGGGCCCTTCCTCCAATCTGCCTCTCCGGAGGCGGTCACGGTATTAGGCCAACAAATATATTTACATGCCACAAAGTTTGTGGTTGCCCTGCAAGTTCACGGGCGTGTCCGTAAGTAGTTCCTTACGCAACGGTTGCAGGAAGTCCCTATGGGGACTAGTTGCCGGCAACGACCGGTTGCATCACGGTGTTAATCTGGTAAACTTCTTCGGTTGATTCAACCTCATCATTCGGTTACATTCAACAACATACAACATTCAACGTATCACACGGTTCTGGTGGTCCCAACGGGGACAACTTGCGGCAGGGGGACCGCTGCCATCACTTTAGATCCACCCCACCTGGCAGGGGAGGGGGCTGGGCTGGTGCTTGAGGCTCCTGGCCTCCTCTCAGCCTAGCGTCCAGGGCAAACCAGCCCCTCTCCCCGCAGTGCTGGGTATAATTAACAAGGTCGCCGGGGAGCAGGTTGCGGCCCGGGTGATCCTCCGGCAGGTGGTCGTTCACGTCCCTTCAGGCTATGAAAATTTCGGCCTCCAGGCCCGGTTCGAAAATGAAGCCGTATCCTCTACGGACGTCGAACCTCCTCACTTGTCCTTCGTACCTCGGGCCCCGTACTTGGAAAGTGGCCCGGAGGAGGTTCTCTTTCTCTCTTATCATGCGGGCTAGCAGCTCCACCTTCCTCTTCTCTCTCTCGGCGATCTCTTGGCCCAGCGGGGTCTGTTCCCTGTCCCAATAGGGGGCTACGGTAGGCCCCTGCACGCGGATCGGGCCCCGCGAGACCTCCTTCACACTGCCCACTACTGGTGTCCTGAGTGGCAGGTCCCGCGGTGTCATGGCCTGGGGCGCTGCCTTGCAGCGGCGACCCGGTGCAGCCTCAGCCGAGGCGTGGGGGGTGGGCACAGGGATCTTCTCCCGCTCGACCTCCGTCTCCTCGTGCACGGAACAAGCTACCGGAGTCGGTTCGGGCCCGGGTACAGCCTCTACAGGTGCCTCTGGTGCATCTCGGCTGACAGGCTCAGCTTTCGGTTTCTTCCACGGAAGCGGTTCCTGACGGTCACGGACCTTGGCTGCAGGTCGGTCCGCTTGGGCGGATTGGCTGGGTGCCGCTACCGATTGCAGTGGTAGCGGGCCTAGTGGCGGTGCAGCAGCAGCCAACACGGGTAGTGGGGGAGGTAGCAGGGCGAGCGGGTGTAGACCGGGCCCCTCAGCCGCGATGACCGACCCGCTAGGGGTACAGGGGCGTGGGTCACTTACCCGCACTTCCAGAACTCCCTCCACCTCGCGTCTCCGTATGGCCGCCACCACATCCGCCATGTCGGCCTCCCACTCCTCCAAGAGGAGCTGCACACGGATCTGCAGCCGTTGTTGTAGCTGAGCGGTACGGACCTCCACCCACGCCGCGGTCCCGGGCGCGGGGGCTACGGTGCTGCTGGACGGTTGGTGCATCGCTGCGGCGGTCTCTTCCAGGAACCAAAAGATGGCCGCAGGGTCCTGGCGTCCCCGCTTTTATAGCCGCGGACTACATGCGGCCAGACGCCATCCATGCCCCCTTGGTGTCTTTCCGGCACCTCCTCTTCAGGGGCGGAGCTTCGGCTTTCGCGCCTCCACTGCTCGGGAAGACACTCGAACGGGGACTTTTCGCGCCCAAGATGGCGGATTCTGAAATTTTTCGGCCGGACACCTCCGGCGGGACACAAGGCGCACCTCTACCAGACGGCAGAGCGGTAAGATCCTGTTCGTGATGCCAAGTTGTCGCGGGCGGGGAGGGCGCTGCGCTCACCCACTGCTCGGGTCTGGCTGCTTCTGCTGCTCGCTCGGTCGGTGACTCGAGCGATTGGCCGGATCCCGGGGACTCGAGCGGCGCTCCTCGCCCATGAGTGAAAGGGGTGGTTTGGTTTAGGGATATTGTCCGTGACGCCACCCACGGTTTGTGGTGAGGTTGGGACACCAGCGCTGCTCTGTACGGGGATCCCGGGACCGTTGACAGGGAGCAGCTGAGATGTTTTCTCCCCTCCGTGGGTAGGGGGTTTTGCTGGACCCGGGGCCCGGTGGTGGAGGTTGGAAGGTGGGTTGCAGGACCTGGCCGGGTGCAGGGTCGCGGGGCAGCGCAGTACCAGACGGCACGGTGGTACTTACTCAGCCAGTAACGCACACGGAGTCTCTGGTACAAAAACCGGCTGGATGGACGAGTCCCACAGACGGCTGCGGCGGTCACTCCCGGTAGGTTGGCGGTAACTGTCTCTCCCTGCACTGGTGTTCTGTTCTCGGCCCCAATGGCTTCCCACTGATAGCCCGCTCCCCAGCGATATGTTGGCTAAGGGAGCCCTTCCTTTGCCCGCAGGCTCTGGCCCTGGGAACTCTAGCTTTGGCGGTAGCTTTATCTCCCTCACGGTTTGGACGGTTGCCTTCAGTCGGGTCTTTACTGCTGGGAAACCCTGGAGGTTCCCGTCACTGACGGATTTGACCGGTTTAACGGCGACTCCAAGCCTGGTCGGGGTCCATAGGCCCTGCCGAATGGTGCTGGCCTCTCTTCGCTCCCCGGTTCGGTACCGGTGGGCCACCGCCCGACCCCGGTCCTACGGTTCCGTGTCGATCGGCCTCGCCTGCAGACGGTCACCACCGTCTGCCAACCTTGCTCTCAGGTGCCCGGGCCATGTACCCGGACACGGTCAGTCTGCTCCAGCTCCTCAACTCCTACTTCCCTGACTCTCACTCTCTACACTCCAAACTGTTCTCTCTTCCTTTTCCCGCCTCCAGGACTGTGAACTCCTCGGTGGGAGGAGCCAACCGCCTAGGCCCGCCCCACCTGGTGTGGACATCAGCCCCTGGAGGGAGGCAACAAGGATTTGTGTCTGACCTTGATGTTCCTAACCGGGGTGTAGGGTGTGTTGTTGCAGTACCTGTGACATCCTGGCTTGCCCAGGGCGCCACATAAGGCCACCTTCACACTGCGTTTACCTCTCCGTTCAGTGGTCCCGTCGGGGCTTCTGTTTGAACCTCCTGTTTTACCGGAGGCCGGCTTTTGTGAACGATCAGCTGATCGCCCAGCAGCCGACCTTTGTGAACAATCATTGTTCACAAAAGCCGGCCTCCGGGTGATCAGCTGATCGTTCACAAAAGCCGGCCGCCGGCCGATCAGGTGATCCTTCCTGCCCCTGGAACTGGAACTGAATTTACAGTCCATCATGGTGTTTTACTGTGCGCATGCTCACAGCAAAAAATCAATCCGCAGCACACAGAAAACGTTACATTCAGCATCGCTGACGGTCAGTCAGTAAACGACTGATCCGTCACGCGGTGGATGCAAAGCAAGGCCATAAGTCATAATCCGTCGCTAATAGAAGTCTATGGGGAAAAAAACGGATTCCTGCTAAATATTTTGCAGGATACCGTAATTCCTTAAGGCGACGGATTATGACTGATGCAAAACAACGCAAGTGTGAAAGCAGTCTTAGGCTACTTTCACACATCCGGTTTGAGCAGTGCGGCTCAATCCGGCTGTGAAATCTATGCAACGGATGCGGCGAAAACACCGCATCCTTTGCATAAGTTTTTACATGCGGCCCGTCCGTTTTTTTCCGGTTGCGGCACGCTACTGACCATGCGCAGTGGAAGAAACCACATGCGGCGGGACGGATGCGTTTTTTTACGCATCGCGCCGCATCCGGCGTCCATAGGCATGCATTGAAAAATGCGCTGCAGCGGCCGGATGCGGCGCGATGCGTTTTTTTTTGCCGGACAAAAAAATGTTACAAGATACGTTGCCTCCGGCCGCCGCTTTAATTAATTTTGCCGCATCCGGAAAAAAACGGATGCAACGCAAAGCCATCAGGCACAATCCGGTAACAATGCAAATCTATGGGGATAAAACGGATGCGGTACCGGATCCGTTTTACCCGTTTTTTTCTGGATTGTGCCTGATGAAAAAAACCTGATGTGTGAAAGTAGCCTTAGGCTATGTGCACACGTGTGCGCTCTGCACAGCAGCTAAAAGGTGCGCTTCAGAGCGCAGCTGAACAGCTGCAGTCTGAAGCGCATGGTGCCTGCAGAGAACGTGCGCTTTGCATGCTGCCTCTCCCTATAGACAGCATGCAAACCGCACGGAAGAAGTGACATGTCACTTCTTAGAACGCGCGCTTCGGGCAGCAGCCAAAGCACTGCGCTCTAATACGCCATGTGGGCACGGCTCCTGCACAATCTCCATAGATTGTGCAGGGGATGCAGGACGCATGCAGTTACGCTGCGGTGCAGATTGCAGCGTAACTGCATGTAAACACGCAACGTGGGCACATAGCCTTAGAGGGATAGCAGACATTTACCACTTTTTTTGATTATTGTAACATTCCTAAATGTATCTCTTTTGTTCTGCAGTACTGACTGATTTGTACAATACAGTAAATATAGAAAATGCTCCGTCACATGCCAAAACTAAAACCTAAACATCACTGATGTTTCCACAACAAAACTAATGTCTAAATATAGCTGTTGGTTCTTATGTTTCTAAGTTGCTTGTCATACCGGCCTGATTTCACACAGTGCATCATGAATCTTTGTATTCAGAATGGAAAAGGATCACATGTAAGATGACTCATCAATAAAACCTGTCATAATTTACTATGACAATATGTTTCGTTTACTTGTCTGGAAAATAAACAACAAAACTGTTACATGGTGATACATAAAGAATAAAAGATAGAATTTTCTAACAGTGTAAAGGCTGCTTTACACGAGTCAATCCATCGTGCGATTTATTTGGCAAAGTCTTTTTTTTTTTTTTGTTTGTATCGCTGATAGGTATTTGTCCATGTGTCACACGTTGAGTATTGTCAAACGACCACAAAACGCTCATCGATATATTGATTGGCCATGGCGGACGTCCAAAAGGCTTCACACATGTTTTCCTTTGTTCAATCTGTCTTTTGTATGGGCGTAATTAGGCAAACTATACAGCCCTCCGTGATGTTGTCTGGATTGTTGCACGCCCTGAATTCTTCTGACCTGCTCAATCCAGTTCTGCTAATGTGGTTGATTGCTTACATCCCATATATATAGTTTGGCTTCTGCGCCTGTCTTTGTTGCCTCGTGTGTCCTTAGCATCAATCTTGTTTGTGGTCTGATTTCTGACGCATTCAGAGTATCTATCCTTAAAAGGTTGGTTCATTTTTTTTTTTGACAAAAATAAATACATGTTTATTATAACAGTGTAAAATAAAATGTTCTCATATATTCATTCACAGATGACGGCTCATCAAAACGAATTATTTTTGCGTGATTTCATTGAAAAATATCGCACTTTAACCTGTCTTTGGAAAATTAAATCGCCTGAATATAGTAACAAACGCATCAAACAAGCCGCTTATGCAGATCTGATTACTATCTATAAAAACCATTTCCCTAATGAGCCTGTGGATGTAAATCTTATCAAGAAAAAAATACAAGGAATACGCACTGTATATAAAAAGGAACTAAATAAACGCTTTCCAAAATCAGTTTGTTCTAAAACGCCACCATCGGAAACACGGCCATTTATTCCTACATCCACTGTTAAATATTCATAATTTGCATTAACAACTGCAAATAAAATTATACTAAAGAAACCTTTATAGTTATAAAAAAAAGAACCACTATTTGGGGGTTTAATTATTCTTATGTGCTTGCCATCAATCGCACCACCACAGCAGGGAAATTGCCACCTCGTCGCAAAATTATGAGCTATATCAGACCATTCTGAAGTTGTCTTGGGGAAAGGCATGAAATCTGCTAACGCATGTATTATTGCCTGACAAGTCTCCGGAATTAAGGAACTTAATAGGGATCTCGAAATACCGGCAGAATATTGTAAATCAGTGAGGCTACGGCCTGTGGCAAGATAGCGCAAAGTCACCAGCAACCTTTCTTCCGCAGGAACAGCCTTACGCATTAAAGTATCTCTGCGCTTTATGTATGGGCTGATACGCGTCAGGACTAATGAGAAAGATTCTTCCGACATACGTAGATAGTTGCGATAATCATGCGGATTGCGTTCCTGTAAATCATGCACTAGACGCACGTGGGATATCTCATCCCTTCGAAGCAGCCATTGACGTGACCATAATCTTTTGGGGCGAGGATTCATACGTGTATTTTGGTCTATTTCCTCCTCCTCCTGCAATATCTCGGTCATAAGGAGACCCACAGATAAAATGTCAGTTTCGACATTGCTGAACATCCTGATACCTTAAAATATATAAAGCACAAACATTATAATGATGCCAAATGTCGATGTAGATCCAAAAAGGAAAGATTGGCATATAACAACTTAACACAAAAAAGGTATACAAGGAGTGAGGTCGGAAAATCCAGCTAACAAACTAACGTAAGAAAAATTAGGAGAAATGCACTATAAAACACTGTGCATGACGCCAAGGATGAATGTTCACACATGACTACAGCGCCGTCTTTTATAACAGTAATAACCAATCAAAATGCATCTGCTACAACCAATCAGATTAGATTAGGCGTGAATAATTAAAACCACAAATACGCCCTGAACGTTTAATGACGTCCCAAACAACTACGAGGATGGCCGATTACACGGTGTCACACTTTGCGATGTGTCGTTCATTAAGACTAAACTAACCGATTTTATGGAATTAAACGATGAGTACACGATGGCCGAATTTCAAACGATTAGGCATCGGTTGAACTCGCAAGGAGCTGTCACATGAGGAGATGTCGTTACGAATGACGGAAGTGCGTCACAAAATCCGTGACCCCAACGATGCATCGCACAATAGATCGACTCGTGTAAAGCAGCCTTAAGGCCCCTTTCACACGTCAGTGATTCTGGTACGTTTGTGCTTTTTTTTAAACGTACCAGAATCACTGACATACGCAGACCCATTATAATGAATGGGTCTGCTCACACGTCAGTGATTTTTCACTGCACGTGTCTCCGTGCGGCGTACCCGCGTGTGCGTGATTGCCGCACGGAGACATGTCCATTTTTTTCTGGCATCACTGATGTTCCACGGACCACGCAGTGGTGTGGTCCGTGAAACACGTGCCAGAAAAAAACGTGCTTTTAAAATAAAAAACATTTTAACTCACCCGGCGTCCAGCGATGTCCTCTGCAGCCCGTGCAGCTTGCTGCTTCTGAGCCGGCTGATTACTGTCGCGCATATTCATTATGCATGACACAGCCGACCCGGAAGCAGCTGCTGCAGGGGTCAGCGCCGGCCGGATGCTGCACCGCGGGAGGATTAAACACCACGGAGAGCGGGAGCGGGCGCAGGTGAGTTGATTTCTAAGTGCAATCACAGGCCACGGAGAACGGAGCCCGGATTGCACTTAGACAACCCACGTGTGCCGAGATTCACGGCACACGCAGGGACATATGCGTGTTTTACACGCCAGTGAAAAACGTCTGTGTTTTTCACTGACGTGTGAAACGGGCCTAAGGTAAACACAGACGTTTTTCACTGACATGTTAAAAACGTATATGTCCCTCCATGGGCCTTATTTCACTGCACACGTGGGTTGTCCATGTGCAATCCGTGATCTGTGCTCCGTTATCTGTGATTGCACATGGAGATAAAGTTACCTGTCCCCGCTCCTGCTGTCCGTGGTGCTGAACGCTCCAACTCTGCTGCATCCAGCTGCTGTGTCTCTCCTCTCTGCAGCTACTTCCGGGTCGGCTCTGGCTGCATAACTGAATATGCATGTGTGACGCCCTGGCAAAACCAAGTAGTCACAAATAGGCCCCTGCATAACACCTTCCCTCATTAGGAAACACACAGCCAACCATTAAACCCTAGTCACCCCCCTTAGGGACAGTTAGAAACACCAGTGGGCTTGGCCAGGGGGTTGGTGCACGCCCACCCAGGGGTTTAGACTGCCTGGGGTGGGAAAAGCAGCAGATCAGTTTTAAAGTTCAGTGTGAGTGGAGGTCAGGCCTGTGTGTCAGGCCTGAAGCAAACTGACGGGTACCAGGGTAGGAGCCCTGGTGCCACTGGCTAGGAGGCAGACGGTGGTCTCTGTCAACAGGAGATGGGAAGACGGCTCAGTGGAACCGAGGTGGACCGGGCCAGGGTTGGAGACCGTCGGTACCGACACGGGGAACCGACCCGGAAACCGTAGCACAAAGTTGGGTACTCGAACCCTGAAGCCAGGAACCAGAACCTACTGGAACTGGTTAATTAACTGATTGAGGCCAGGACTAGAGGTCCTGTCCCACCCAAGGTCCCTCATAGAAGACAACAGCCCACCGATTAGGGATAAGAGGTCACCGCCAAGGCCCATAGATCCCACGGGCCAGCGTCTGCGGGCACGGCTCCTTAGGCCACATCCAGCCGGGAGCGGACTCCTACGTTTCATACAAGGAAGTCTTTCTACTTAAAAAGGTGCAGGAAAAGTTTAGAGACCACCAGCCGGGTGGGGGATCCCAAACGCAACCGGCCGCGGCACCGGCCACCACCACCTTGGTTTACCAGAGACTTGTGTGTTTTCCTAACTGTGAGTACACAAGCACCCTCTGGGTCATCATTCCCCCTGCACAAGAGCCAACGGGTCCCGGGGCCACCATCCCTGCCCACGGAGGGGTTATCATCTTGCTGCACAACATCTCCCCCGGGTGCCCCGCAACAGTAGCGGTGGTGTCCCACCTCACCACACACCGTGGCGTCTCAAACTCAATACGGCCCAGTCCGTACATCTACGTCCCCCATTTTATTCAGCGTGTCCGCGAGACCCCCGGGTCCGGAGACACTCGAGCCACCACCCCTGAAGGTCCAGATCCGAGCAGCGGCGGCTGTTGGCACGGGGGCGGCACACATGCCAGTAATGAGCCAGCCAGGAAGAAGCAGAAAGCAGCAGCCGAACACAGCATCGCTGGAGAAGGTGAGTTTAAAAAGCTTTTTATTTTCAATGTCCGTGTTTTTCTGGTATGTGTTTCACGGACCACACCATAGTTTAGTCCATGGGACATGAGTGATACCAGAAAAAAACGGACATGTCTCTGTGCGGCAATCACGGACACGCTGCACTGAGACAAAAACAGTGAGAAATCAATGATTTTAATGGGTCTGCATATGTCCGAGATTCTGGTACATATAAAAACTAGAACATACGTACCAAAATCACTGACGTGTGAAAGAGGCCTAATGGGAACTTCTGTTGTGTGGAGTAATACTGCCTGAAAAAAACTGTTAGGTCCCAAAGCGTCCCAAAATGTCTCTATTATGTTTCAAAGCCCTCAACCTGCACACCAATGAAGCCCAGGAACTGGTCCCTAATTGTGCAAAATCAACCGCCCTCAACATATGCAAATTATGCCTAACTGTTATGGATGACTATCATTCATGCCCTTGGTAACCAAGACTAAATGCCGAAAATTATCTTTTAGTCCCATAATTGGCATATGCATACAGGGCTGCCATCAGTAATTTCAGGTTCCCACACTGGCAAAATTTTTGGACCCCCTTGAGACGCCGCCCAGACTCCACCCCAGTTCTGCTTCCATCCCGCAAACTGCCAAGTTTGGAAAAACTCCACTTCTGCACTACATCCTCATCAATTACGCATTAACAGTTCCCATCAAACACCATCTGCTGCTGGCCAAAAATATTATTAAATATATATACACACGGTCATGGTCAAAAGTTTTAGCACCCTTGAAAATGTTTCAAACAATGAAGTATTTACCTCAGAAAATTAATCATAATATCCCCCTACACTGTCCCTTTTCATAATATCTCTCCTACAATGCCTCTCTGTATAATATCCTCCCACACACTGCCCCTCACTATAATATCCCCCCACACTACCCCTCTGTATAATATTTCTCCCACACACTGCTCCTCTGTATAATATCCCCACACACACTGGCCCACTGTATAATATACCACCCACACACACTGCCACTTTGTATAATATCCTCACACACACACTGCCCTTCTGTATAATATTTCCCCACACACACTGCTCCTCTGTATAATATCCAACCCACACTCACAGCCTTTCTGTATAATCTCCGTACACACACACTTTCCCTATGTATAATATCCCCCCACACACTACTCCTTGTCATACTTTGCTAAGAAAGAAGTAGTGGGCACCACAGGGTAATAAATCTACATAAAGGGAGAAAAACTATGCAAAAAAAAATGAATTGTAACATGAAAGGGAAAAAGCTGCAATTTGCACACCAAGCTATCTATATATAAACATGGCTTTTATTGATACAAACCATATAAGGCTGACAAAAACAAAGGATAAAAACATGATGGACAAGAGAAAAAGAATGGATGAAAGAAGGAGATAGACATAATAATCCTGTACTTATCCCCAATATAGCATCAGGGCAGTGATAAAAGAAAAATAAGTATATAAACTAGGCTGTATCTACAGATAAATAATACAATCCCAAAACACACAATATCTGGCTTAAATGTAATGTGGCAATAAGTCATAGTGGGTATAAAAAATGAATAATAAGACTTACGAAGTAAATACAGCACAGGCAATGAGATTAACCAATGCAAAAGGTAATACAATAAGAAACTCCAGGACAATTCTTTTTTTCCCTCTATTGACTTGCTGCCTTCCCCAACTCCCACGTTGCGCGACGTCCCCTCTGCGCTGCGATGCATTTCAGCTGGATGTGCGCCCTCGAACGCACATACAGCTGAAGCAGGGGTTAGGGTCAGCGAGCACCACACCACCACCACCCCCCCCTGCAATCATCCCGCCTCTGTCTTCAGTCCTTCCATAGAGCGCTTACCATTCCCCTTGCCACCTCTGCAACTCTTCTTTGCTGGAAGCAGTGTGATCAGGTCAAAGCGTAATGACCTCATCACGCTGCTGCATGCTGGGCAGCGAAATTACGCACACTGCTCTACGTCCCTGGCATGACCATATTGCTATTTTGCATGCGATGCACCTGAAGCGCATCGCATGCATATTAGCATTGATGCGCACTCAGCTAAAGTGGCCAACGCGACATCGGCGTCCCCCTCTGCTGCAGCCATACTACAAGCTGTGCCTGTAACTGGGGCCCGGCTGGTGCTTAATAAAAGCGAAGTAATCACTACGGCCGTGCCCGAGCCCCCCTCTTTACCGGGCCTCATACATCAGTAAGGGCAGTAATGCCCTGATGGCGGCCCTGATACATAGTACCTCTGACTAGTCCAGCGGGGCAATATTTCACCCAGAACAATTAGTCACTACACGCTTTTGTTCAAGTCCCTCTGGTTGTGGGTGTCACTGGCATTCTCTTCACTTGCAGTTGCAAGTAATTTCAGATGAGCTTGAAATGTGCATGTGTGCGACTTACTTCTTCCCTGGACATAACCCAAAGAAGCTAGGTACACCCAACTTCATAAGAAATGCCAAGGTAGGGAAAGACGTTTCACACATGCATAAGATTTAAAGCAAATCTAGAATAACTTACACATGAAGTGGATGACAGAGAAGGTATGATTAAAAAAAAAGTCTGTTGCCAAATAGTAGCAAGTCATTTTTGCATTACAAGAACAAAGAGAACTGGGCTATCAGATGTAAGATAAGGGGGTGGATTTTTGGAGATATGGGAGGTCTGGCATGGTCCCAATAATCAAGGTACCAGGACAGGCTGTCCTCCAAACCCATATTTAGGGTCTTTCCTGGTGCAGTACAGAGATACAGTATATCACAAAAGTGAATATACCTCTCATATGTTTGTGAATATTTTAATATATATTTTCATGGGACATTGAAAATATGACACTTTGATGTACTGTAAAGTAGTCAGTGTACAGCTTGTATAACAGTGTAAATTTGATGTCCCCTCTAAATAACTCAACACACAGCCATTAATGTCTAAACCAAAAGCAACAAAAGTGAGTACACCCCTAAGTGATAATGGGCAAATTGTACCCAAAGTGTCAGTTTTTTCTGTACCTACCATTGTTTTCATTCTCTGCCTTAACTCTCTTGGGCTTGGAGTTCACTAGAGCTTCACAGGAGCCACTGCTATCCTCTTCCATCCTCCATGACGCCATCACAGAGCTGGTGGATGTTAGTGACCTTGCCCTCCTCCACCTTCTCTTTGAGACAGATGCTCAATAGGGTTTAGCTCTGGAGACATGCTTGCCCAGTCGAGCACCTTTCTTTAGCAAGGCAGTGGTCGTCTTGGAGGTGTGTTTGAGATCGGTGTCAAGTTGAAATACTGCCCTGCGGCCCAGTTATCGAGGGAAAGTGATCATACTCTGCTTTAGTATATCACTGTAGGCAAGACACACTTGTCTTTGTACTCCTCACCTGGCTGCCAATACATATGCTTGACACCATCTGAACCGAATAAGTTTATCTTGGTCTCCTCTGACCACAGGACATGGTTCCAGTAATCCATGTCCTTAGTCTGCTTGTCTTCAACAAACTGTTTGCGGGCTTCCTTCTACATCATCTTTAGAAGAGGCTTTCTTGTGGGACAACAGTCATGCAGAACAATTTGACACAGTTTGCGACATATGGTCTGAACCCTGACAGGCTGATCCCCCCCCACCTCTGTAAACTCTGCAGCAATGCTGGCAGTCTTACAAGTAGAGATGAGCGAGCCTCTAGAGGCTCGAGTTCAGTTCGGTTCGTCGAATGGAGGCCGCGTTTTAGTTTGGTTCGGCGAGCTGTTCGACGAACCTCTCGAACCCCATAGAAAATAATGGGAGGCAATCACAAACACATAAAAACTAGTGATGAGCGAGCATGCTTGTAACTACTCGGTACTCGCACGAGTATCGCTGTACTCGGGCTGCTCGGCGGGGACCGAGTAATCTCGCGATACTCGTGCTGTACTCGTGGTCTTCATTTCTGCATGTTGGCGCTCTTTTGAGAGCCAGCCCTCATGCAGGGATTGGCTGGCAGACCACTGCAATGCCACAGCCCTGTTAGTTGTGGAATTGCAGTGATTGGCCGGCCTGCACAGCGTGACCGAGCCTTTATATCGGCCGGCGCGCTGTGCTCTGCTCACAGCTATCCAGACAGTCAGTGCAGGGAGAGTGTCGCTGATTCAGGGAAAGCTTTGCGGCCCTTTATAGTTATTTCCGTAGCAGGGCTGCAAACAGTGTGACCAAAAGTCCTTCTCAGGACTATTCTAGTTGTATACAGGCAGGCAGGGTATAGCCAGGTCGGAGTACAGTAGCAGAGTCCTTCTCAGGACTATTGTTGCTATATACAGGCAGGGTATAGCCAGGTCGGAATACAGGCTAGTGACCAGAAGAGTCCTTGTCAGGACTATTGTAGCAGTATACAGGCAGGCAGGCAGGCAGGCAGGGTATATAGCCATTCCTAGTGGTGACCGTATACCAGCCTTCATCATATCTGGGGCTGGTGTACACAGTGTAAAACAGTCCAGATAGTGTCAGACTTCTCAGTAATTGTCGCTCCTAAAAACCAGTTAGGTTCTTATTGCGTCCGTGCTTGCATTTAAAAACAGCACGTGTGTGTCTGTCGGTGGCAGCGTACAGGTGCGCGTTTTGCACAAACTATTATATAACGTACAAGTCTAGTGTATAATACACGTCAGTCAGCAGTGTCTGATAGTGTCAGACTTCTCAGTAATTGTCGCTCCTAAAAACCAGTTAGGTTCTTATTGCGTCCGTGCTTGCATTTAAAAACAGCACGTGTGTGTCTGTCGGTGGCAGCGTACAGGGGCGCGTTTTGCACAAACAATTATATAACGCACAAGTCTAGTGTATAATACACGTCAGTCAGCAGTGTCTGATAGTGTCAGACTTCTCAGTAATTGTCGCTCCTAAAAACCAGTTAGGTTCTTATTGCGTCCGTGCTTGCATTTAAAAACAGCACGTGTGTGGCAGTCGGTGGCAGGGTACAGGGGCGCGTTTTGCACAAACTATTATATAACGCACAAGTCTAGTGTATAATACACGTCAGTCAGCAGTGTCTGATAGTGTCAGACTTCTCAGTAATTGTCGCTCCTAAAAACCAGTTAGGTTCTTATTGCGTCCGTGCTTGCATTTAAAAACAGCACGTGTGTGTCTGTCGGTGGCAGCGTACAGGTGCGCGTTTTGCACAAACAATTATATAACGCACAAGTCTAGTGTATAATACACGTCAGTCAGCAGTGTCTGATAGTGTCAGACTTCTCAGTAATTGTCGCTCCTAAAAACCAGTTAGGTTCTTATTGCGTCCGTGCTTGCATTTAAAAACAGCACGTGTGTGTCTGTCGGTGGCAGCGTACAGGTGCGCGTTTTGCACAAACTATTATATAACGCACAAGTCTAGTGTATAATACACGTCAGTCAGCAGTGTCTGATAGTGTCAGACTTCTCAGTAATTGTCGCTCCTAAAAACCAGTTAGGTTCTTATTGCGTCCGTGCTTGCATTTAAAAACAGCACGTGTGTGTCTGTCGGTGGCAGCGTACAGGTGCGCGTTTTGCACAAACTATTATATAACGCACAAGTCTAGTGTATAATACACGTCAGTCAGCAGTGTCTGATAGTGTCAGACTTCTCAGTAATTGTCGCTCCTAAAAACCAGTTAGGTTCTTATTGCGTCCGTGCTTGCATTTAAAAACAGCATGTGTGTGGCAGTCGGTGGCAGCGTCAGGCTCCATATTGTCCCTGGATAGAGACGTGCATGATGGCCTGTAAACATGAAGTGCCCATTGTAAGGAAGTTGGTCTATTGTAGTATAGCCCTTAGGCAGGGCAGCCAAAAATTGGGAGGCTCCACATTGTCCCTGGATAGAGATGTGCATGAGGGCCTCAAAACATTGTTCCCATTGCAAAGGAGCGGGTCTCCTGTCGTTGTAATGCCCATTCAGAAAGAATGGGCGAAAAAATTTACCACTGGGGGTATACCTGAAACAACGGCTTAACTATTGTAACGGTCACCATGATGGCGCATGAGGAGAAGGAGGAGCAGTCCAGCGATTAGCCAAAGTCCAGAAGTGTGTTACCATGGGTGAGTGGAGGTACATGGCAAATTCCCGTTACAAACTTTAAATTCCGCTGTAATTTGCTGTTGGTGTGTGTGGTGAAGTCTGGCCAAATCCAACCCTTGTTCATCTTGATCAGAGTCAGCCTGTCAGCATTTACAGTTGACAGGCGGGTGCGTTTATCTGTAATGATTCCACCTGCGGCACTAAAAACACCCTCTGACAAAACGCTAGCGGCAGGGCAGGCCAGGACTTCCAAGGCGTAGAGAGCCAATTCATGCCACGTGTCCAGCTTGGATACACATTAATTGTAAGGCACAGAGGAATGTCGGAGTACAGTTGTTTGATCTGCAAGGTACTCCTTGAGCATCTGGCCAAACTTAGGATTTCTTGTGTCACTACCGCTCACCTCAGGGGCTGTGGTATGTGAGGGGCTGAGAAAACTGTCCCACATCTTAAAGACTGTTCCCCTACCTCTGGCGGATTGGACTTGTGCCCCTCTCGGCTGTACGCCTTGGTTGTCCAGTGATTCCTGACCTATGCCGCTAGCGTTTTGTGAGGGGAATGCTTTGCCTACTTCCGTGACTATGGCCTTCTGGAACTGCTGCATTTTGCCTGACCTCTCCGCCTCGGGAATAAGAGACATAAAGTTCTCCTTTTAGCGTGGGTCTAACAGTGTTACCAACCAGTAATGATTGTCGGCCAAGATGTTCTTAACGCGAGGGTCACGAGACAGGCAGCTTACCATAAAGTCAGCCATGTGTGCCAGACTCTTAACAGCCATCACTTCAGTATCCTGACCAACACGATGACTGAACATGCTGTCCTCCTCCTCCTCCTCCTCATCATCTACCCTGTCCTCTGGCCAGCCACGCTGAACCGAGGATATGACTGCATGTCATATCCTCAATTTGGCCAGAGAGTTGCTCCATGTCTTCATCCTCCTCCTCGTCATAGTCCTCCACTGCACGTTGTGATGAGACGAGGCTGGGCTGTGTGTTATCATCACCCACACCCACTACTGTTTCTTGCTCAAACTCATCGCGCTCCGCCTGCAATGCATCATGGTTGTTTTTTGAGCAGAGACCATTTTAGAAGGCAGAGAAGCGGTATGGTGACGCTAATAATGTCGTCATCGCCGCTCACCATCTTGGTGGAGTCCTCAAAGTTTTGGCGGATGGTGCATAGGTCGGACATCCATCTCCACTCCTCAGGTGTTATGTGTGGAGTTTGACCCATTTCCCGACGGCTTAGGTGATGCAGGTACTCAACAACTGCCCTCTTCTGCTCACATATCCTGACCAACTTGTGCAGAGTTGAATTCCAACGCGTGGGGACATCACACACCAGTCTGTGTGCCGGAAGATGCAAACGGCGTCTTAAGCCGGCAAGGCCGGCTGAAGCAGTAGGTGACTTTCGAAAATGTGCAGACAGGCGGCGAACTTTTACCAGCAGATCAGACAGCTCTGAGTATGACTTTAGAAACCGCTGAACCACGAGGTTGAGCACATGGGCCACGCATGGAACATGTGTCAGCTGGCCTCGCCTCAAAGCCGCCACCAGGTTCCGGCCATTGTCACACACGACCTTTCCTGGCTTTAGGTTCAGAGTTGTGAGCCAGTGATCTGCCTGCTGTTTCAGAGCTGTCCACACCTCTTCTGCATTGTGGGGTTTGTCACCTATGCAGATTAGCTTCAGCACTGCCTGTTGCCGCTTCGCCGAGGCAGTGCTGCAGTGCTTCTGTGTCGCCCTGGACAAGCCAGGGGCCACAGAGCACAACACTTAAACACCCCACACTCCCTGCAGGCATATCATAGTCAAAACACAAAATCCTTGTTGCCTTCCCCAGGGGCTGTTGTCCACACCAGGGTGTGGAGCCAGGCAATTGGTCTCCACCCACCGAGGAGGAGGGAAAACACAGGCAGTGAGAGTTAAGCTAAGGAAGTGGAAGGAGGAAAGTAGTAGAGAGGAGAAAAGTGACAGCAAAGAGCCTGAAGTTGGTCCGGGTGTGTGGCCCGGACAGGACAGCAAGGTTGGCAGGATGTGGTGACCGTCTGCAGTGGAGGCCGATTGGAGTCTGCCGTAAGGACCGTGGACGGGTGGTGACCCGGCCGTACCGGACCGGTATACAAAGAGAAGCCAGCACCATTGGCAGAGGACTTTCGGATCCCGGCAAGGCTTGGTGTCGCCGTGAATTTGCCAAATCCGTTAGTGAAGGGAACCTCAGGGTTTCCAAACAGCCAAGTCCAGATAGAAGGCAACCGTACAACCGTGAAGAGGAGACACCGCCACCGCTAAGGGCAACCGTCTCCCAGGGCCAGCGCCTGTGGGCAAAAGGGGCTCCTCCGGCCCATATCCAGGTCGGGGAGCGGGTTACCGTTGGGAAACCATCACTACCAACACTTAACTTAGGTGCAGGGAGAGACAGTCATCACTAACCTGCAGGGAGGAACAACCGCAGCCGTCCGAGTGACCCGTCCATCCAGCCACTTGTTTTACCATGAACTGTGTCATCATCATTGGGCTGAGTGAGTACCTCCGTGCCGTGCGGCACAGCGCTGCCCCTGCGACCCTGCACCTCATCAGGCCCCGCAACCCGCCTGTCATCCATCTCTACCCCATCACCAGGCCCCGGGACAACCAACCCCCCTACCCACGGAGGGGAGAAATAACAACAAAGCTGCTCCCTGTCACAGGCTCCCGGGATCCCCGTCCAGAGCAGCGGTGGTGTCCACACAATCACCACAACCGTGGGTGGCGTCACGGACAATATCCCCAAAACCCAAACCACCCCTTTTCACTCACGGGCGAGTAGCGCCGCTCGAGTCCCCGGGATCCGGCCATCGCTCGAGCCAACGAGCAGCAGCAGCCGTAGAGCAGCGTCAGCCGGACCCGAGCAGTGGGAGAGCGCACCGTCCCCTCCTCCGCCCGCGACACTTCCAGCTTGGGACTGGTGTGGAGGGTAAAGTGGATCAGGATGCGCAGGAGGAGGAGGAGGCTGAGGAGCATGACATTCCGGAGCTATAGAGTGTGTGTGAAACCCTGACTGAGGTAGGGCCTGCAAAACTTAGTGTGTGAAGGACGTGTTCCGTCCCTTGCTCAGACTGGGTCCCAGCTTGCACAATATTAACCCAGTGTGACGTCAACGAGATGTAGCGGCCTTGCCCACATGCACTTGTCCACGTGTCTGTGGTTAGGTGGACTTTGGCTGAAACAGCGTTGTTCAGGGCACGTGTGATGTTTTGTGACACGTGGTTATGCAATGCGGGGACGGCACACCGGGAGAAATAGTGGCGGCTGTGGACCGAGTAACGTGGGACAGCTGCCACCATCATGTCGCGGAATGCTTCTGTCTCAACCAGCCTAAAAGGCAACATTTCCAGCGCAAGCAGTCGCGAAATGTTAGCATTTAGAACTGTGGCATGTGGGGTGTTGGCAGTGTATTTGCGCCTGCGTTCAAAGGTTTGCTGAATGGATAACTGAACGCTGCGCTGGGACAAGGACGTGCTTGATGATGGTGTTCTTTCTGCGTAGGCAACTGCAGGTGCAGGAGTGGAGGAGGCTTGTTCGCAGGCAGCATGGACAGGGGATTGGCTCGCATGCACAACCAGCGAAGACGTAGCAGTGACATCAGCAAGCACTGCTCCTCGACTCTGTTGTACTTCCCACAAAGTCGGGTGCTTGGCTGACATGTGCCTGATCATGCTGGTGGTGGTCAGGCTGCTAGTTTTGGTACCCCTGCTGATGCTGGCATGGCAGGTGTTGCAAATGGCCTTTTTAGAATCATCTGGAGCCAACTTAAAAAACTGCCAGTGTCAGAGTTCCGGGTTTTCCAGTTTTCTTTTGAAAGAGCTTGCCCTTTGTTAACATGGAGTTTTCTGTTCTGTTGCCCTACTTCCTGTCCATCTGTTTAAAAGCCGCCCCTAAAGCTTAGTCCAGTGCCTGAGTATACTGCTTCCTGTGTGCTCCTGCCCTGCTGCTTTTGGTTCCTGATTGTTATTCGGATCCTCTTGGAAAACAACCGACACCGACTCTGGACTTCATCTGGTATCATCTAGCTGTGCCCGGACTCCGTTTGCCGTCTTTGGTCGGCACTTCTGCCCGGTTCCTTCCGTTTAATACCACTCTGGACTCACATCACGTACGGACATTTTTGGACTTACCTATTGCCCTTTTGTGTCCCGGCTGCTGCGCATTTAGGGCTTCTGGGGTGATTGCCAGACAGTCCCTGTATAGGGGTTCGCTCTTGGTGGTCTCCCTGGGGGGGTCCGGTGCGCGGTCCCGGGAATTCCCTTTCGCTCCGTCCCTGGAAGGTATTTCCTGTATTTATGTTCTACTGTGTTTTTGTTCCGTTTATGTACATATTTGCTGGTTGCATATTATAAACGTCTTGCACCAAGAACTCGTCTCTGGTTGTCATTGCCCTAACGCAATCGAAATCCTCAATACATACAATAGTATTACAGCCAGACTCGGGAAGACCTAACATTTGTACAGGCACCTTGTGTCGTGTTGTTCCGGGGAACAGTTGCCTGACGTCTGCCTGGGGCCACCACTCTGCTTCTTACTGCCTGTTGGGATGCTACGCCTCCCTCCCCCTGTGCACTGCTGTCCTCGCTCTGCATATCCTCCTGCCAGGTTGGGTCAGTTACTGGATCATCCACCACGTCGTCTTCCTCTTCCGCACCCTGCTCCTCCTCCTGACTTCCTGACAATTGTGTCTCATCATCGTCCACCCCTTGTTGAGACACGTTGCCAACTTCGTGAGAACGTGGCTGCTCAAATATTTGGGCATCTGTACATACAATCTCGTCATGGCCCACTTCAACAGGAGCTGGCGAGAGGCCAGAATTTGTGAATGGAAACGTGAACGAACAGCTCTTCCGAGTGTCCAAGTGTGGGATCAGTAATGTCCGTGGACGTGTACTCGGCCTCGTGGTAGGAAGGAGGATCAGGTTCTGAAATGTGCGGTGCAGTATCACGGCTACTGACACTTGACCGTGTGGAAGACAGAGTGTTTGTGGTGGTGCCAATCTGACTGGAAGCATTATCCGCTATCCAACTAACAACCTGTTGACACTGGTCTTGGTTCAAGAGCGGTGTACTGCTGCGGTCCCCAAGAATTTGGGACAGGACGTGCGAGCGACTAGATGTGGCCCTTTGTTGTGGCGAAATTAGAGCTTGCACACAACCTCGGTCTCTGCCTGCACCACCATCACGTCCACTTCCTTGTTCGTTGACAACGCCCTTGCGCATTTTGGAATGCTGTGCTGATGTGTATTCACTAGACTTGTGCGTTATATCCAAGTTTTTGCAAAACTCACACAAATGCAGCGGAAAGCTGCCACCAACAGGCACACACGTGCGGTTTTTAAATGCAAGCACGGAGGCACTAAGAACCTAACAGGTCTCTATCCAGGGACAACGTGGAGCCTCCCAATTTTTGGCTGCCCTGCCTAAGGGCTATACTACAATAGACCCACTTCCTTCCAATGGGCACTTCAGGTTTACAGGCCCTCATGCACGTCTCTATCCAGGGACAACGTGGAGCCTCCCAATTTTTGGCTGCCCTGCCTAAGGGCTATACTACAATAGACCCACTTCCTTCCAATGGGCACTTCAGGTTTACAGGCCCTCATGCACGTCTCTATCCAGGGACAACGTGGAGCCTCCCAATTTTTGGCTGCCCTGCCTAAGGGCTATACTACAATAGACCCACTTCCTTCCAATGGGCACTTCAGGTTTACAGGCCCTCATGCACGTCTCTATCCAGGGACAACGTGGAGCCTCCCAATTTTTGGCTGCCCTGCCTAAGGGCTATACTACAATAGACCCACTTCCTTCCAATGGGCACTTCAGGTTTACAGGCCATCATGCACGTCTCTATCCAGGGACAACGTGGAGCCTCCCAATTTTTGGCTGCCCTGCCTAAGGGCTATACTACAATAGACCCACTTCCTTCCAATGGGCACTTCAGGTTTACAGGCCATAATGCACGTCTCTATCCAGGGACAATGTGGAGCCTCCCAATTTTTGGCTGCCCTGCCTAAGGGCTATACTATAATACACCCACTTCCTGACAATGGACACTTAATGTTTTGAGGCCCTCATGCACGTCTCTACCCAGGGACAACGTGGAGCCTCCCAATTTTTGGCTGCCCTGCCTAAGGGCTATACTACAATAGACCCACTTCCTTCCAATGGGCACTTCAGGTTTACAGGCCATCATGCACGTCTCTATCCAGGGACAACGTGGAGCCTCCCAATTTTTGGCTGCCCTGCCTAAGGGCTATACTACAATA